>NW_026111521.1:605000-907500 GCF_024679095.1 Eriocheir sinensis
TATTTTGTATATAGTTTTATATAAATTTACGTTATTTATGTATTTTGTATATTATATTTATAAATACACATTCTTTTATTGCTATTTTGTTTATTTATTTTGATACAATTTACATTATTTTATGTGTATTTTGTATACATTTTTATACGTATTTACTTCATTTTATGTGTATTTTGTATATATATTTTATAGAAATCTACGTTAATATGTGTATTCGTATATATATTTTGAAACAAATTTACATTGTTTTATATGTATTTTGCATATCTATATCAATAAAATTTTACCTTATTGTATGTGTTTTTGTATATTTATTTTAATACAAATTTAATTTTTATGTGTATTTGGTATATATATTTTATAAATAAAAAAATGCGTTATTTTATGGGTATTTTGCTTTTATTTTCATACAAATTTACATTATTTTATTATTATTCTGTGTATTTATTTTGATACGATTTACATTATTCTATTTGTGTTTTGTACATATTTTTTATACAAATTTTAGTTATTTTATGTGTATTTGTTTATGTTTTTTCATTCATATTTACATTATTTTTTGTGAATTTTGTGTATGTATTTCAATACAAATTTACCTAATTTTATGTGTATTTTGTATATTTATTTTCATACAAATTTAAAATATTTTTGTGTATTTTGTATATAGTTTGATTCAAATTTAGGTTATTTTATGTATTTTGTGTATCTATTTTCATACAAATACACATTCTTTTATTGATATTTTGTTTATTTATTTTGACGCTCATTTATGTGAATTTCTTTTCATTTCATACAAATTTACATTATTTTATTTGTATTTTGTACATGTATTTAAATACAAATTTAACTAATTATATGTGTATTTTGTATATCTATTTTCATAGAAATTGAAATTTTTTTTTGTAAATATTTTTATTCAAATTTTCGTAATCTTATAAAAATATGTATACCAAAATACACATAAAATATTTAAATTTGCATTGGAAAAAATATACAAATGCACATACAATAAGGTAAATTTGTATTGAAAGAGATATGCAAAAATATATATAAAACAATGTAAATTTGTTTCAAAATATATATACGAATACAAATAAAAAAACGTAGATTTCTATAAATATATATATATACAAAATACACTTAAAATTAAGTAAATACGTATAAAAAAATGTATACAAAATACACATAAAATAATGCAAATTCGAATTAAAATAAATAAACAAAATACCAATAAAAGAATGTGTATTTGGATAAATATAAATATACAAAATACACATACAAAATAAACATAAAATAAGGTAGATTTGTAAAAAAATATATGTACAAAATACACATAAAATAATGTAAATTTATATAAAAATATATATACAAATACACATAAAATACCATGAATTTGTATAAAAATATATATTCAAAATAAATATTAAATAATGTAAAAGCGTATAAAATATATATACAAAGTACATATAAAATAATGTAAATTCGTATCAATATAAATCAACAAAACACCAATAAAATAATATATATTTGAATGAAAATAAATTTACAAAATACACATAACATAACTAAAATTTGTATTAAAATATATACAAAATACATAGAAATAATTTGAGTTTGTATGAAAATAGATATACAAAATACACATAAAACTAGGTAAATTTCTTTTGAAAAGTATATACAAAATACCCATAAAATATTGTAAATTTGTGTCAAAATATATAAACAAATACACATTAAATAACGTAAATTTGTATGAAAAAAATATACAAAATACATAGAATAATGTCATTTCGTATCAAAATGAATGAGCAGAATATCAATAAAATAATGTAAATTTGTATGAAAATAAAGATGCAAAATACCCAAAAAATAAAGCATATGTTTATAAATATACAGATACAAAAATACACCGAATAATTAAATTTGTATTAAAATTAATATACAAAATGCGTATATAATAAGGTAAATTTGTATTGAAAAAATATGCAACATACACGTTTACTCATACAAATTTATATTATTTTATTGGTATTTTGTTTATTTATTTTGATACGAATTACATGATTATATGTGTATTTTGTACATATTTTTTTTATACGTATTTAAATTATTTAATGTATTGTATTTGTTTATATATTTTCATACAAATTACGTTATTATATGTATTTGTATAAATATTTTGATACAAATTTACTTTATTTCATGTATTTTGTATATATATTTCAATTCAAATTTAGCTTATTTCGTGTGTATTTTGTATATATTTTCATACAAATTTAATTACTTTTGTGGATTTTTGTATATAGTTTTATATAAATTTACGTTATTTTATGTGTATTTTGTATATTTATATTTATACGAAAACACATTCTTTTATTAGTATTTTGTTTATTTATTTTAATACGAATTTACATTATTTTATGTGTATTTTCTATATATTTTTTTATACGTATTTACTTCATTTTATGTGTATTTTTATAAGTATTTTTATAGAAATCTACGTTATTTCATGTGTATTCGTATATATATATTTTGAAACAAATTTACATTGTTTTATATGTATTTTGCATATCTATTTCAATACAAATTTACCTTATTGTATGTGCATTTTGTATATTTATTTTAATACAAATTCCATTTTTTGATGTGTATTTGGGTATATATATTTTTATAAATAAAAAAATGCGTTATTTTATGGGTATTTTGCTTCTTTATTTTCATACAAATTTACATTATTTTATTAATATTCTGTGTATTTATTTTGATACGATTTTACATTATTCTATTTGTGTTTTGTACATATTTTTTTATACAAATTTACGTTATTTTAAGTGTATTTGTTTATGTATTTTCATTCAAATTTACATTATTTATGTGTATTTTGTGTATGTATTTATATACAAATACACATTCTTTTACTGACATTTTGTTTATTTATTTTGACATAATTTACATTATTTAATGTGTATTTTGTATATATATTTTTATACGAATTTACATCATTTCATGTGTATTTTGTATAGTTTTAAACAAATTTATATTATTTAATGTGTATTTTGTATATATATATTTATACAAATACACATTCTTTTATTGGTATTTTGTTTATTTATTTTGATACTAATTTACATTATTTTATGTGTATTTTGTATACCTTTTTTTAATCGTATTTACTTAATTTTATGTGTTTTGTATATATATTTTTATAGAAATCTACCTTATTTCATGTGTATTCGTATATATATTTTGAAACACATTTACATTGTTTATATGTATTTTGCATATCTATTTTTGTGTATTCTGTATTTATTTTTGTTATACATAGAATAATGTAAAATCGTATCAAAATAAGTACACAGAATATCAATAAAATAATTTAAATTTGTATGAAAATAAAGATGCAAAATACCCCTAAAATAATGCACTTTTTTTTTAAAATACATATACAAAAAATACACATAGAATAATTAAATTTATAAATTATATATACAAAATACACATAAAATTATGTAAATATATATATATAAATATATATATATATATATATATATATATATATATATATATATATATATATATATATATATATATATATATATATATATATATATATATATATATATATATATATATATATATATATATATATATATATATATATATATATACATATTAAGTAATGCAAATTTGTGACAAAATAAATAAACAAAATATCATGAAAAGAATGTGTATTTGTATGAAAATAAATAATAGATAATAAATTTGTATGTAATATATATGCAAGATACATTTAAATAATGTAAATATGTATAAAAAATATATATACAAAAAACAAATAGAATAATGTAAAATCGTATCAAAATAAATACACCGAATATTAATAAAATAATGCAAATTTGTATGAAAATAAAGATGCAAAATTCCCATCAAATAGCGCATTTCTTATAAAAATATATATACCAAAATACACATAAAATATTTAAATTTGTATTGAAATAAATATACAAAATGCACATACAATAAGGTAAACTTCTATTGAAAGAGATATGCAAAAATACATATAAAACAATGTAAATTTGTTTCAAAATATATATACGAATACACATAAAATAACGTAGATTTCTATAAAAATATATATACAAAATACACATAAAATTAAGTAAATACGTATAAAAAAATGTAAACAAAATACACATAAAATAATGTAAATTCGAAACAAAATAAATAAACAAAATACCAATAAAAGAATATATATATATTTATTTTAATACAAAATCTAATATTTTGTGTTTTTTCGTATATATATATATATATATATATTTTTATAAAAATGTGTTATTTTATGGGTATTTTGCATCTTAATTTTCATACAAATTTACATTATTTTATTAATATTTTCTGTATTTATTTTGATACGATTTTACATTATTTTATTTATGTTTTGTATATATTTTTTATACATATTTACATTATTTAATGTGTTTTTTGTATATATATTTGATACATATTTACGTTATTTTAAGTTATTTTATGTGTATTTGTTTATATATTTTGACACAAATGTACAATATTTTATGGGTATTTTGTATATATATTTCAAAAGAAATTTACCTAGTTTTATATGTATTTTGAATATCTATTTTCATACAAACTCAAATTATTTTTATGTATTTTTGTATATATTTAATACAAATTTAGTTATGTTATGTGTATTTTGTAAATCTATTTTCATTCAAATATATATTATTTTATTGGTATTTTGTTGATTTATATTGATACGAATTTACATTAAATTCTATGTACTTTGTATATATATTTTATACGCATTTACATTATTTAAGATTTATTTTGAATATATAATATTATACAAATTCATGGTATTTTATGTGTATTTGCATACATTTTTTCATATAAATTTACATTATTTTATGTGTATTTTGTACATATATTTCATTACAAATTTACCTTATTTTATGTTTATTTTGTATGTGTATTTTGTATATTTGTATTTATACAAATACATATTCTTTTATTGGTATTTTGTTTATTTATTTTGATTCGAATTTACATTATTTTATGTGTATTTTGTTTACATTTTTATACGTATTTACTTAATTTTATGTGTATTTTGTATATATATATTTTATAGAAATCTACGTTATTTTATGTATTCGTATATATATTTTGAAACAAATTTACATTGTTTTATATGTATTTTGCATATCTCTTTCAATACAAGTTTACTTTTATTGTATGTGCATTTTGTATATTTATTTCAATACAAATTTAAATATTTTATGTGTATACATGTACAAAATACATAAAATAATGTAGATTTGTATGAAATGAAAACAAATACATTTTATATAAAATATATACAAAATACACATAGAATAATGTAAAATCATATTAAAATAAATACACAGAATATCAATAAAATAATGTAAATTTGTATGAAAATAAAGATGCAAACTACCCATAAAATAAAAGTATATTTTATAAAAATACATATACAAAAATACACATAGATTAATCAAATTTGTATTAAAATTAATATACAAAATGCACATACAATAAGGTAAATTTGTATTGAAAAATATGCAAAATACATATAAAACAAAGTACATTTGTTTCAAAATATATATACGAATACACATAAAATAACGCAGATTTCTATAGAAATATATATACAAAATACACTTGAAATAATGTAAATACGTATAAAAATATATATACAAAATACACATTAAATAATGTTAATTCATTGTCAAAATAAATAAACAAAATATCATGAAAAGAATGTATTTGTAAGAAAATAGATACAAAATACACATAAAATAACCAAAATTTGTATAAAACTATAAACAAAAATACACAAAAATAATTTAAACTTGTATGAAAATAAATATACAAAAAACATATAAATTAGGTAAATTTGTATTGAAATACATATACAAAATACATAAAATAATGTAAATTTGAATGAAAATATATAAACATATAGACTTAAAATAACGTATATTTGTATCAAATATATATACAAAAAAGACATTAAATAATGTAAATATGTATAAAAAATATATACAAAACACAAATAAAATAATGTAAAATCGTATGAAAATAAATACAGAAAATATTAATAAAATAATGTATATTTGTATGAAAATTAAGATGCAAAATACCCATAAAATAACGCATTTTTATAAAATATATATACGAAAAACATAAAATATTTGATTTTGTATTAAAATAAATATATACAAAATACATAAAATAAGCTAAATTAAATGAAAATATATACAAAATACACATAGAATAATGTAAAATCGTATCAAAATAAATACACAGAATATCAATAAAATAATGTATTTTGTATGAAAATAAAGATGCAAAATACCCATAAAAATAAAGCATATTTATTTAAAAATACATATACAAAATACACATAGAATAATTAAATTTGTATTAAAATTAATATACAAATGTACGTACACGTATAAAGTAAATTTGTATTGAAAAATATACAAAATGCACATTAAAGCGTAAATTTGTTTAAAATCTATATACGAATACACATAAAATAACGTAGATTTTATAGAAATATATATACAAAATACACATGAAATGATGTATATACGTATAAAAATATATATATATATACAAAATACACATTAAATAATGTAAATTCGCGTCAAAATAAATAAACAAAATATCAAAAAAAGAATGTGTATTTGTATGAAAATAGATATACAAAATACACATAAAATAACCTAAATTTGTATAAAACTATATACAAAAATACACAAAAATAATTTAAATTTGAATGAAAATAAATATACAAAATACATATACAAAATAAACATAAAATAATGGAAATTTGAATGAAAATATATAAACATATACACTTAAAATAACGTAAATTTGTATCAAATATATATACAAAATACACATTAAATAATGTAAATATGTATAAAAAAATATATAAAAAAAAAAAATATAATAATTTAAAAAATTATAAAAATAAATAAAAAGAATATTAATAAAATAATGTTAATTTTTATGAAAATAAAGATGCAAAATAGCCGTAAAATAACGCATTTTGTATAAAAATATATATACCAAAATACACATAAAATATTAAAATTTGTATTAAAATAAATATAAAAAATGCACATTCAATAAGGTAAATTTGTATTGAAATAGATATGCAAAATACATATAAAACAATGTAAATTTGTTTCAAAATATATATACGAATACACATAAAATAACGTAGATTTCTATAAAAATATATACAAATTACACATAAAAAATGTGTATCTTGTATATATATTTCATACAAATTATTATCTATTATTTATTTTCATGCAAATACACATACAAAAACACAAAAAATGTGTATCTTGCATATATATTTTATACAAATTTATTATCTATTATTTATTTTCATGCAACACACATTCTTTTCATGATATTTTGTTTATTTATTTTGACAATGAATTTACCTAGATATATATTTGTATATATATTTTATACGTATTTACATACTTCATTAGTATTTTGTATATATATTTATAGAAATCTACGTTATTTTATGTATTCGCATATATATTTTGAAACAAATTAGCTTTGTTTTATATATGTATTTTTACATATCTTTCAATACATATTTTCCTTACTGGTATATGCATTTTGTATATTTATTTCAATACAAATTTAAATATTTTATGTATTTTGGTATATATTTATAAAAAATGAGCTATTTTATCTGAATTTTACATCTTTCTTTCACACAAATTTATATTATTTATTAATATTCTGTGTATTTATATTGATAGGATTTTACATTATTCTCTATTTTCTTTTGTATATATTTTTATACACATTTACAAGTGCCTTATTTATTGTATGTGTATTTTGTATATTTATTACTACAATTTAAATATTTTATGTGTATACATGTACATACATAAAATAATGGTAGATTTGTATGAAATGAAAACAAATACATTTTATATAAAATATATATACGTTACAAAATACACAGAATAATGTAAAATCATATTAAAATAAACACAGAATATCAATAAAATAATGTAAATTTGTAATGAAAATAAAGATGCAAAAATAACCCATAAAATAAAAAGCATATTTTTTATAAAAATACATATACAAAAATTACACATGATTAATCAAATTTCCCCATTAAATTCATTAATATACAAAATGCACATAATAAGGTAAATTTGTATTGAAAATATGCAAAAATACACACAAAACAAATGTAAATTTGTTTCAAAACATATAAACGAATACACATAAAATAAATCATGATTTCTATAGAAATATATATACAAAAAAATACACTCTGAAAATAATGTAACATGTATAAAAATATATATATACAAATACATTAAATAACAATGTTAATTTGTGTCAAATAAATAAACAAAATATCATGAAAAGAATGTGTATTTGTATGAAAATATATACAAAAATACACATGCAAAATAACTAAAAATTTGTATAAAAACTACAAACAAAAAATACACAAAAAATAATTTAAATAAAGTATGAAAAATAAATATACAAAACATATATAAAATTAGGTAATTTGTATTGAAATACATATACAAAATACACATAAAATAATGTAAATTTGAATGAAAATATATAAAATATATAGACTTAAAATAACGTAAATTTCTATCAAATATATATACAAAAAACACATTAAATAATGTAAATATGTATAAAAATTTATACAAAACACAAATAAAATAATGTAAAATCGTATGAAAATAAATACAGAAAATATTAATAAAATAATGTATATTTGTAAGAAAATTAAGATGCAAAATAACTATAAAATAACGCATTTTTATAAAAATATATATATTGAAAAACATAAAACATTTGATTTTGTATTAAAATAAATAGATATACAAAATAACACATAAAATAAGCTAAATTAATGAATGGTAGCATACAAAAATACATAGAATAATGTAAAATCGTATCAAAATAAATACACAGAATATCAATAAAATAATGTAATTTTGTATGAAAATAAAGATGCAAATACCCATAAAATAAAGCATATTTATTTGAAAAGTACATATACAAAAATACACATAGAATAATTAAATTTGTATTAAAATTAATATACAAAATGCAATGCGTAACAAGGTAAATTTGTATTGAAAAATACACAAAATGCACATTAAAGCGTAAATTTGTTTTAGTAATCTATATATTTAATAGAATACACATAAAATAACGTAGATTTTATAAATATATATACAAAATACACATGAAATGATGTATAACATATATATATATATATATACGTATAAATATATATATATATATATATATATATATATATATATTTATACGTATATATATATATATATATATATATATATATATATATATATATATATATATATATATATATATATATATATATATATATATATATATATATATATATATATATATATATATATATATATATATATATATATACAAAATACATTAAATTTAAATTTAAATTCTCGCAAAAAATAAATAAAACAAAATATTCAATTAAAAAGAATGTATTTGTATGAAAACAGATATACAAATACTACATAAACAACTCCAAGTTTGTATAAAACTATGTACAAAAATGTCATAAAAATAATTTAATTCCAGGCGAAAGGGTTACATACAAAATACATTATAAAATTAGGTAAATTTGTATTCAAATACATATACAAAATATACATAAAAAGAATGGAAATTTGAATGAAAAATATATAAACATATACACTTAAAATAACGTAAATTTGTATCAAATATATATACAAAAATACTAATCAAATAATGTAAATATGTATAAAAAAATATACAAGAAACAATAAATAGAATAATGTAACATCGGGTCAAAATAAATAATAGAATATTAATTAAATAATGTAAATTTGTATGAAAATAAAGATGCAAAATAAGCCTATAAAATAACGTGCATTTTTTATAAAATATATATAACAAATACATATAAAATATTAAAATTTTATTAAAATAAATATAAAAATGCACATACTGTAATGTAAATTTGTATTGAAATAGATATGCAAAATACATATAAAACAATGTAAATTTGTTTCAAAATATATATAATGAACACATAAAATAACGTTGATTTCTATAAAATATATACAAAATACATAAAAAATGTGTATCTTGCATATATATTTCATACAAATTTATTATCTATTATTTATTTTCATAAAATACACATATATACAAATACATGATAGTAATGTAGAGTCTGGTATATATATTTCTAAGGCAAATTTATTATTCATTATTTATTTTCATGTAAATACACATGCTTTTCTATGATATTTTGTTTATTTATTTTGACACGAATTTACCCAGATATGTATTTTGTATATATATTTTACATTGTATTTACATAATTTCATGTGTATTTTAGTATATATATTTTCATAGAAATCTACGTTATTTTTATGTGTATCTTTACATATATTTTGAAACAAATTAGCTTTGTTTATATGTATTTTGAATATCTTTTCAATAACATATTTACTTTATTGTATATATTTTGTATATTTATTTCAATACAAATTTAAATATTTTATGCGTATTTTGCATATATATTTTATAAATAAAATGCGCTATTTTATGGGAATTTGCATCTTTTCTTTTCTACACATATTGTAAATGCATTATTTTATTGATATTGTGTATTTATATTGATAGGATTTTTACATTATTCTATTTCTTTTGTATATATATCTTTATAATATTATTTTTTACAAGTTTATTTTATTGTATGTGATTTTGTATATTTATTTCAACACAAATTTAAAAATTTTATGTGCATGCATATGTACATACATTAAATAATGTAGATTTGTATGAAATGAAAACAAATACATTTTATATATAATATATATACCAAAATAATACACATAGAATAATGTGTAAATCATATTAAAATAAATTCACAGAATATCAATAAAATAATGTAAATTTGTATGAAAAATAAAGATGCATAAATTATAAAATAAAAGTATATTTTTATAAAAATACATATACAAAAATACACATAGATTAACTAAATTTCTATTAAAAATTAATATACAAAATGCACATACAATAAAGCAATTGTATTGAAAAATATGCAAAACACATAAAACAATGTAAATTTGTTTAAAACATATATAAACGAATACACATAAAATAACGCAGATTTCTATAGAAATATATATACAAAATACACTTGAAATAATGTAAATACGTATAAAATATATATACAAAATACACATTAAATAATGTTAATTGTGTCAAATAAATAAACAAAATATTTATGAAAAGAATGTGTATTTGTATGAAAATAGATATACAAAATACACATAAATAACAAAATTTGTATAAAACTATTAACAAAAATACACAAAATAATTTAAACTTGTATGAAAAATAAATATACAAAAAAAAAACATATATAAAATTAGGTAAATTTGTGTTGAAATACATACAAATATGCACATAAAATAATGTGTAAATTTGAATGAAAATATATAAACATAGACTTAAAATAACGTAAATTTGTATCAAATATATATATACAAAAACACATTAAATAATGTAAATATGTATAAAAATATATACAAAAACAATAAAATAAAATAATGTAAAACGTATGAAAATAAAATACAGAAATATTAATAAAATAATGTGTTATTTGTATGAAAATTAAGATGCAAAATACCCATGTAAAATAACGCATTTTTATAAAAGATATAGACACAGAAAAACATACAAATATTTGATTTTGTATTAAAACAGATATACAGATAAATACAATATAAAAAAGTTAAATTACAATGAAAAATATATACAAAATACACATAAGAATAAATGTAAAAAATCGTATCAAAATAAAATACAGAATATCAATAAATAATGTAATAATTGTATGAAATAAAAGATGTAAAATACCCATAAAATAGAAAGTATATTTATTTAAAAGTACATATACAAAAAATACATAGAATAATTAAATTTGTATTAAAAATTAATATACAAAATGCACGTACAATAAGTAAAATTTGTATTGAAAAATACACAAAATGCAGTAACATATAAAGCGTAAATTTGTTAAAAATCTATATACGAATACACATAAAATAACGTGATTTTTATAGAAATATATATATACATGAAAATGATGTAAATAACGTATAAATATATATATATATATATATATATATATATATATATATATATATATATATATATATATATATATATATATATATATATATATATATATATATATATATATATATATATATATATATATATATATATATATATATATACATATATATATATATATATATATATATATATATATATATATACAAAATACACATTGCTAAATAATTTAAATTTCACAAAAATAATATAATGCAAAATACACATAAAATATTTCAATTTGTATTAAAATAAATATACAAAATGCACATACAATAAGGTAAATTTGTATAAAATTATTGATACAAAATACACAAAATAATTTCAATTTGTATGAAAATATATATACAAAATACACATTAAATGAAATCAATTTGTATTGAAATACATATGCAAAATACATATAAAATAATGTAAATTTGTATGAAAATAAATAAACAAATACACATAAAATAACGTAAATTTGCATAAAATATATATACAAAATATACATTAAATAATGTAAATGTGTATAAATATAAATGTATACAAAATACACATAAAATAATGTAAATTTAAATAAATAAACTATATACATAAAATAACGCAAATTTTTATAAAAATATATGTATAAAAATGAACATTAAATAAATTTGCATAAAAATATATTTACAAAACACACATTAGATAATGTAAATGAGTATAAAAATATATACAAAACAAATATTAATAATCTAAATTCGTATCGAATTAAATTAAGAAAAAACCAATAAAATAATGAAATTTTGGATGAAAATATATATACAAAATACACATAAAATAACCTAAATACAAATACAAATATACACATAAAATATTGTATTTTGTATATACATTTCAATTCAAATTTTATTTTATTTTATCTGTATTTTGTACTTTTATTCTGTGTATACATTTTGTATAGTTTTATACAAATTTACGTTATTTTATGTGTATTTTGTATATTTCTATTTATACAAATACACATTCTTTTTTTGGTATTTTGTTTATTTATTTTGATACGATTTTACATTATTTTATGTGTATTTTGTATACATTTTCTTATACGTATTTACTTCATTTTATGTGCATTTTGTATATATATTTTTATACAAATCTACGTTATTTTATGTGTATTCGTATATATATTTTGAAACAAATCTACATTGTTTTATATGTATTTTGCATATCTATTTCAATACAGATTTACCTTATTGTATGTGTATTTTGTATATTTATTTTAATACAAATTAATTTTTTCATGTGTATTTTGGTATATATATTTTTTAAAAAATGAGGTTTTAATGGTATTTTGCATCTTTATTTTCATACAAATTTACATTGTTTTATTAATATTTTGTGTATTTATTTTAATACGATTTTACATTATTCTATTTGTGCTTTGTATATATTTTTTTTATACATATTTACATTATTTAATGTGTATTTTGTATATTTTAAAACAAATTTACGTTATTTTATGCGCACCTGTTAAAATATTTTGATACAAATTTACATTATTTTATGTATTTTGTATATATATTTCAATACAAATTTAGTTTATTTTATGTATATTTTGTATATCTATTTTCATTCGTATCAAAATAAATAAACAAAATAGCAATCAAATAATGTAAATTTGTATGAGAAAACATATACAAATACACATAAATTAACGCAAATTTCTAAAAAAATATATGTACAAAAATGCACATAAAATAAAGTAAATTTGCATAAAAATATATATACAAAATAACCTAAATTTGTATAAAACTATATACAAAAATACACAAAAATATTTAAAATTTTAAAAAAAATACAAAATATACAAAAAATACATAAATTTAAATTTATACAATATATATACAAAAATACACATAAAATAATGTAAATTTGAATAAATATATATGCAAGATACACATAGAATAAAGTAAATTTGTATAAAATATATATGCAAGATACACATTAAATAATGTAAATGTGTATAAAAAAATATTTACAAAAAAGAAATAGAATAATGTAAAATCCTATTAATATAAATACACAGAATATCAATAAAATAATGTAAATTTGTATGAAAAGAAAGATGCAAAATTCCCATAAAATAGCGCATTTTTTATAAAAATATATATAATAAAATACACATAAAATATTTAAATTTATATTGAAATAAATATACAAAATGCATATACAGTAAGGTAAATATGTATTGAAAGAGATATTCAAAAATACATATAAAACAAAGTAAATTTGTTTCAAAATATATATACGAATACACATAAAATAACGTAGATTTCTATAGAAATATATATACAAAATACACATGAAATTATGTAAATACGTATAAAAATATATATACAAAATACATACCTAATTAAATTCGTGTCAAAATAAATAAACAAAATATCATGAAAAGAATGTGTATTTGTATGAAAATAAATAATAGATAATAAATTTGTATGAAATATATATGCAAGATACACATTAAATAATGTAAATATGTATAAAAAATATATATACAAAAAAAAATAGAATAATGTGAAATCGTATCAAAATAAATACACCGAATATTAATAAAATAATGTAAATTTGTATGAAAATAAAGATGCAAAATTCCCATCAAATAGCGCATTTCTTATAAAAATACCAAAATACACATAAAATATTTAAATTTGTATTGAAGTAAATATACAAAATGTACATACAATAAGGTAAACTTGTATTGAAAGAGATATGCAAAGTAAATATAAAACAATGTAAATTTGTTTCAAAATATATACGAATACACATAAAATAACGTAGATTTCTATAAAAATATATATACAAAATACACATAAATTAAGTAAATACGTATAAAAATAGATATACAAAATACACATAGAATAATGAAAAATGTTTAAAAAAAAATAAGCAGAATATAAATAAAATAATTTAAATTTGTATGAAAATAAAAATGCAAAATACCCATAAAATAAAGCATATTTTATTAAAAATACATATACAAAAATACACATAGCATAATTAAATTTGTATTAAAATTAATATACAAAATGCATATACAATAAGGTAAATTTGTATTGAAAAAATATGCAAAATACACATAAAACAGTGTAAATTTATTTCAAAATCTATATACGAATACTCATAAATCAACGTAGATTTCTATAGAAATATATATACAAAATACACATCAAATGATGTAAACACGTATAAAAATATATATAAAATACACATTAAATAATGTAAATTCGCGTCAAAATAAATAAACAAAATATCAGTAAAAGAATGTGTATTTGTATGAAAATAGATATACAATATACACATAAAATCACCTAAATTTGTATAAAACTATATACAAAAATACACAAAAATAATTTTAATTTGTATGAAAATAAATATACAAAATACACATAAAATTAGGTAAATTTGTATTGAAATACATTTACAAAATACACATAAAATTTGAATGAACATATATAAACAAATACACTTAAAATAACGTAAATTTGTATAAAATATATATAAAAAATACACATTAAATAATGTAAATATGTATAAAAAAATATATACAGAACACAAATAGAATAATATAAAATCGTATCAAAATAAATACACAGAATATTAATAAAATAATGTAAATTTGTATGAAAATTAAGATGCAAAATACCCATAAAATAACGCATTTTTTATAAAAATATTTATACCAAGACACACATAAAATATTTGAATTTGTATTAAAATAAATATACAAAATGCACATACAATAAGGTAAATTTGTATTGAAATAGATATGCAAAATACATATAAAACCATGTAAATCTTTTTCAAAATATATATACGAATACACATAAAATAACGTAGATTTCTATGAAAATAAATATACAAAATACACATAAAATGAATGTGTATTGTATAAATAAATATACAAAATACAAATAAAATAACGGAAATTTATATACAACTATATGCACAAATACACAACAGTAATTAAATTTGTGTGAAAATAGATATACAAAATACATGTGTATTTTGTATATTTATTTTCATACAAATTGAAATTATTTTTGTTTATTTTTTTATATATTTTCATACAAATTTTCGTTATTTTATGTGTATTTTGTATATTTATTTATTCTACAAATATGCTTTCTTTTATCTGAATTTTATTTATTGAATTTGAAACGAATTTACCTTATTTTGTATATCTATTTTCATACAAATTAAAATACTTCTGTGTATTTTTGTATATAGTTTTTATATAACTTTACGCTATTTATGTGTATTTTGTATATTTATATTTATACAAATACACATTCTTTTATTGGTATTTTGTATATTTATTTTGATACGAATTTACATTATTTTATGTGTATTTTGTATACATTTTTTTATACGTATTTACTTCATTTTATGGGTATTTTGTATATATATTTTTATAGAAATCTACGTTATTTTATGTGTATTCGTATATATATTTTGAAACAAATTTACATTGTTTTATATGTATTTTGCATATCTATTTCAATACAAATTTACCTTATTGTATGTGTTTTTTATATATTTATTTTAATTCAAATTTAATTTTTTATGTGTATTTTGGTATATATATTTTTATAAATAAAAAAAATGCGTTATTTTATGGGTATTTTGCCTCTTTATTTTCATACAAATATACATTATTTTATTAATATTCTGTGTATTTATTTTGATACGGTTTTACATTATTCTATTTGTGTTTTGTATATATTTTTTTTATACAAATTTACGTTATTTTAAGTGTATTTGTCTATGTCTTTTCATTCAAATTTACATTATTTTATGTGTATTTTGTATATGTATTTCAATGCAAATCTACCTAATTTTATGTGTATTTTGTATATTTATTTTCATACAAATTTAAAATATTTTTGTGTATTTTAGAATATAGTTTGATACAAATTTAGGTTATTTTATGTGTATTTTGTATATCTATTTTCATACAAATACACATTCTTTTATTGATATTTTGTTTATTTATTTTGACGCGAATTTACAGTATTTAATGTGTATTTTGTATATATTTTTATACGTATTTACATCATTTCATGTGTATTTTGTATATATATTCCTATAGAAATCAACGTTATTTTATGTGTATTCGTATATATATTTTTAAACAAATTTACACTGTTTTATGTGTATTTTGCTTTTTTTTTCAATACAAACTTACCTTATTGTATGTGCATTTTGTATATTAATTTTAACACATATTTAATTATTCTATGTGTATTTTTGTATATGTATTTAAAAAAAAATGCTTTATTTTATAGGTATTTTGCATCTTTATTTTCATACAAATTTAAATTATTTTATTGATATTCTGTGTACTTATTTTGATACGATTTTACATTATTCTATGTATAACAAAAATAAATACAGAATACACAAAAGTAGATATGCAAAATACATATAAACAATGTAAATTTGTTTCAAAATATATATACGAATACATATGAAATAAGGTAGATTTCTATAAAAATATACATACAAAATACACATAAAATTAAGTGTATTTTTGTATATAGTTTGATACAAATTTAGGTGATTTTATGTGTATTTTGTATATCTATTTTCATACAAATACACATTCTTTTATTTATATTTTGTTTATTTATTTAGACGCGAATTTACATTATTTAATGTGTATTTTGTATATATATTTTTATAGGAATTTACATCATTTCATGTGTATTTTGTATAGTTCTAAACAAATTTATATTATACAAATACACATTCTTTTATTGGTATTTTGTTTATTTATTTTGATACTAATTTACATTATTTTATGTGTATTTTGTATACATTTTTTATACGTATTTACTTAATTTTATGTTTATTTTGTATATATATTTTTATAGAAATCTACCTTATTTCATGTGTATTCGTATATATATTTTGAAACAAATTTACATTTTTTATATGTATTTTGCATATCTATTTTTGTGTATTCTGAATTTATTTTTGTTATACATAGAATAATGTAAAATCATATCAAAATAGGTACACAGAATATCAATAAAATAATTTCAATTTGTATGAAAATAAAGATGCAAAATACCCATAAGATAAAGCATTTTTTTTTAAATACATATACAAAAATACACATAGAATAATTAAATTTGTATTAAAATTAATATACAAAATGCACACATACAATAAGGTAAATTTGTATTGAAAAAAAAAACGCAAAATACAAATGAAACTGTAAATTTGTTTCAAAATATATACACGAATACACATAAAATAACGTAGATTTCTATAGAAATATATATACATAATACACATGAAATTATGTAAATACGAATAAAAATATATATATAAAATACATATTAAGTAATGTAAATTCGTGACAAAATAAATAAACAAAATATCATGAAAAGAATGTGTATTTGTATGAAAATAAATAATAGATAATAAATTTGTATGTAATATATATGCAAGATACACATTAAATAATGTAAATATGTATAAAAAAAATACATACAAAAAACAAATAGAATAATGTAAAATCGTATCAAAATAAATACACCGAATATTAATAAAATAATGTAAATTTGTATGAAAATAAAGATGCAAAATTCCCATCAAATAGCGCATTTCTTATAAAAATATATATACCAAAATACACATAAAATATTTAAATTTGTATTGAAATAAATATACAAAATGCACATACAATAAGATAAACTTCTGTTGAAAGAGATATGCAAAAATACATATAAAAAATTGTAAATTTGTTTGAAAATATATATACGAATACACATAAAATAACGTAGATTTCTATAAAAAAAAATATATACAAAATACACATAAAATTAGGTAAATACGTATAAAAAAATGTAAACAAAATACACATAAAATAATATAAATTCGAAACAAAATAAATAAACAAAATACCAATAAAAGAATGTGTATTTGTTCTGAGTATTTTTGTATAAAGTTTTATACAAATTTACGATATTTTATGTGTATTTTGTATATTTATATTTATACAAATACAACTTCTTTTACTGGTATTTTGTTTATTTATTTTGATACGATTTTTATGTGTATTTTGTATTAATTTTTTAATACGTATTTACTTCATTCTATGTGTATTTTGTATATATTTTTATAGAAATCAACGTTATTTTATGTGTATTCGTATATATATTTTGAAACAAATTTACATTGTTTTATATGTATTTTGCATATCTATTTCAATACAAATTTACCTTACAGGATGTGCATTTTTTATATTTATTTTAATACAAATTTTAATATTTTATGTGTATTTTGGTATATATTTTTATAAAAAATGCGTTATTTTATGGCTATTTTGCATCTTTATTTTCATACAAATTTACATTATTTAATTAATATTCTGTGTATTTATTTTGATACGATTTTACATTATTCTATTTGTGTTTTGTATATATTTTTTTATACATATTTACATTATTTAATTAGTATTTTGTATATATATTTGATACAAATTTACGTTATTTTAAGTGTATATGTTTATATATTTTCATTCAAATTTCCATTATTTTATATGTATTTTGTATATGTATTTCAATACAAATCTACCTAATTTTATGTGTATTTTGTATATTTATTTTCATACAAATTTAAATTATTTTTGTGTATTTTTGTATATAGTTTTATACAAACTTAGGTTATTTTATGAGTATTTTGTATATCTATTTTCATACAAATACACATTCTTTTATTGATATTTTGTTTATTTATTTTGACGAGAATTTAAATTATTTAATGTGTATTTTGTATATATATATTTTTATACGTATTTACATCATTTCATGTGTATTTTGTATATATATTTCTATAGAAATCTACGTTATTTTATGTGTATTCGTATATAGATTTTTAAACAAATTTACGCTTTAATGTGCATTTTGTATATTTTTTCAATACAAATTTACCTTATTGTACGTGCATTTTGTATATTAATTTTAATACAAATTTAATTATTCTATGTGTATTTTTGTATATGTATTTTTAAAAAAATATGCTTTGTTTTATGGGTATTTTGCATCTTTATTTTCATACAAAATTACATTATTTTATTGATATTCTGTGTATTTATTTTGATACGATTTTACATTATTCTATGTGTATTTTGTATCTATTTTTCATTTAATTTAGCTTATTTTATGTGTATTTTGTATATCTATTTATTTTAATACAAAATCAAATATTTTATGTTTTTTCGTATATATATTTTTATAAAAAATGCGTTATTTTATGGGTATTTTGCATCTTAATTTTCATACAAATTTACATTATTTTATTAATATTTTCTGTATTTATTTTGATACGATTTTACATTATTTTATTTGTGTTTAGTATATATTTTTTTATACATATTTACATTATTTAATGTGTTTTTTTTATATATATTTGATACAAATTTACGTTATTTTAAGTCTATATGTTTATATATTTTCATTCAAATTTACATTATTTTATGTGTATTTTGTATATGTATTTCAATACAAATTTACCTAATTTTATATGTTTTTTGTATATTTATTTTCATACAAGTTTAAATTATTTTTGTGTATATTTGTTTATTGTTTTATACAAATTTAGGTTATTTTATGTGTATTTTGTATATCTATTTTCATACAAATACACATTCTTTTCATGATATTTTGTTTATTTATTTTGACACGAATTAACATTATTTAATGTGTATTTTGTATATATATTTTTATACGTATTTACATTATTTCAAGTGTATTTTGTATATATATTTCTATAGAAATCTGCGTTATTTTATGTGTATTCGTATATATATTTTGAAACAAATTTACATTGTTTTATGTGTATTTTGCATATTTTTTCAATACAAATTTACCTTATTGTATGTGCGTTTTGTATATTAATTTTAATACAAATTTGATTAATCTATGTGTATTTTTGTATATGTATTCTTATAAAAATATGCTTTATTTTATGGGTATTTTGCATCTTTATTTTCATACAAATTTACATTATTGTATTGATATTCTGTGTATTTATTTTAATATGATTCTACATTATTCTATGTGTATTTTGTATATATATTTTATATAAAATGCATTTGTTTTCATTTCATACAAATCTACATTATTATATGTATTTTTTGTACATGTATACACATAAAATATTTAAATTTGTATTGAAATATATATACAAAATGCACATACAATAAGGTAAACTTCTATTGAAAGAGATATGCAAAAATACATATAAAACAATGTAAATTTGTTTCAAAATATATATACGAATACACATAAAATAACGTAGATTTCTATAAAAATATATATACAAAATACACATAAAATTAAGTAAATACGTATAAAAAAATGTAAACAAAATACACATAAAATAATGTAAACTCGAAACAAAATAAATAAACAAAATACCAATAAAAGAATGTGTATTTGTATAAATATAAATGTACAAAATACACATACAAAATAAACATAAAATAAGGTAAATTTGTAATGAAATATATGTACAAAATACACATAAAATAATGTAAATTAATATGAAAATATATATACAAATACACATAAAATACCATGAATTTGTATAAAATTATATATTCAAAATAAATATTAAATAATGTAAATGCGTATAAAAATATATATACAAAGTACATATAAAATAATGTAAATTCGCATCAATATAAATCAACAAAATACCAATAAAATAATATATATTTGAATGAAAATAGATTTACAAAATACACATAACATAACTAAAATTTGTATTGAAATATATACAAAAATACATAAAAATAATTTGAGTTTGTATGAAAATAGATATTCAAAATACATATAAAACTAGGTAAATTTCTTTTGAAATATATATACAAAATACCAATAAAATATTGTAAATTTGTGTCAAAATATATAAACAAATACACATAAAATAACTTAAAATAACGTAAATATGTATCAAATATATATACAAAAAACACATTAAATAATGTAAATATGTATAAAAAATATATACAAAACATAAATAAAATAATGTAAAATCGTATCAAAATAAATACAGAAAATATTAATAAAATAATGTAAATTTGTATGAAAATTAAGATGCAAAATACCCATAAAATAACGCATTTTTTATAAAAATATATATACGAAAAAACATAGAATATTTGATTTTGTATTAAAGTAAATAGATATACATTCTTTTATTGGTATTTTGTTTATTTATTTTGTTTCGAATTTACATTATTTTATGTGTATTTTGTTTACATTATTTACTTAATTTTATGTGTATTTTGTATATATATTTTTATAGAAATCTACGTTATTTTATGTGTATTCGTATATATATTTTGAAACAAATTTACAATTTTTTATATGTATTTTTGCATATCTCTTTCAACAGAAGTTTACCTTATTGTATGTGCATTTTGTATATTTATTTCAATACAAATTTAAATATTTTATGTGTATTTTGGTATATATATTTTTATAAGAAATGCGCTATTTGATTGGAATTTTGCATCTTTATTTTCATACAAATTTACATTATTTTATTAATATTCGGTGTATTTATTTTGATACGATTTTACATTATTCTATTTGTTTTTTGTATATATTTTTTTATACATATTTACATTATTTAAATGTATCTTGCATATATATTACATACAAATTTATTATCTATTATTTATTTTGTATTTTTTGTATTTAAAAAAAAAAAAGCTTTATCTTATGGGTATTTTGCATCTTTATTTTCATACAAATTTAAATTATTTTATTGATATTCTGTGTACATATTTTGATACGATTTTACATTATTCTATGTATAACAAAAATAAATACAGAATACACAAAAATAGATATGCAAAATACATATAAACAATGTAAATTTGTTTCAAAATATATATACGAATACACATGAAATAAGGCAGATTTCTATAAAAATATATATACAAAATACACATAAAATTAAGTAAATACGTATAAAAAATGTATACAAAATACACATAAAATAATGTAAATTAGTATCAAAATAAATAAACAAAATACCAATAAAAGAATGTGTATTTGTTTAAATATATATATACAAAATACACTTTAAATAATATAAATTTGTTTAAAACTATACAAAATACACATGAAATGATGTAAATACGTATAAAAATATATATACAAAATACACATTAAATAATGTAAATTCGCGTCATAATAAATTAACAAAATATCAATAAAAGAATGTGTATTTGTATGAAAATAGATATATAAAAAAACACATAAAATAACCTAAATTTGTATCAAACTATATACAAAAATACACAAAAATATTTTAAATTTGTATGAAAATTAATATACAAAATACACATAAAATTAGGTAAATTTGTATTGAAATACATACACAAAATACACATAAAATAATGTAAATTTGAATGAAAATACATAAACAAATACACTTAAAATAACGTAAATTTGTATAAAAAAAATATGTACAAAACACAAATAGAATAATGTAAAATCGTATCAAAATAAATACACAGAATATTAATAAAATAATGTAAATTTGTATGAAAATAAAGAAGCAAAATACCCATAAACTAACGCATCTTTTTATTTATAAAAATATATATACCAAAATACACATCAAAAAATTAAATTTGTATTAAAATAAATATACAAAAAACACATACAATAAGGTAAATTTGTATTGAAATAGATATGCAAAATACATATAAAATAATGTAAATTTGTTTCAAAATATATATACGAATACACATAAAATAACGTAGATTTCTATAAAAATATATATACAAAATACACATAAAATGAAGTAAATACGTATAAAAAAATGTATACAAAATACACATAAAATAATGTAAATTCGTATCAAAATAAATAAACAAAATACCAATAAAAGAATGTGTATTTGTATGAATATAAATATACAAAATACACATAAAATAACGTAAATTTATATAAAACTATATACAAAAATACACAGAAGTAATTAAATTTGTATGAAAATATACACACGAAATAAGCTAAATTTGAATTGAAATATATATACAAAATACATGAAATAAAGTAAATTTGTATCAAAATATTTATACAAATACACATATAATAACGTAAATTTGTATGAAAATATATAAACAAAATACACATTAAATAATGTAAATACGTATAAAAAAAATATGTACAAAATACACATATAATCATGTAATTCGTATCAAAATAAATAAACAAAATACCAATAAAATAATATAAATTTGTATGAGTAAACGTGTATGTTGCATATTTTTTCAATACAAATTTACCTTATTATATACGCATTTTGTATATTAATTTTAATACAAATTTAATTCTTCGATGTGTATTTTTGTATCTGTATTTTTATAAACATATGCTTTATTTTTTGGGTATTTTGCATCTTTATTTTCATATAAATTTACATTATTTTATTGATATTCTGCTCATTCATTTTGATACGAATTTACATTATTCTATGTGTATTTTGTATATATTTTTCATACAAATTTACGTTATTTTATGTTTAAAAATATGTACAAAATGTACATATAATCATGTAATTCGTATCAAAATAAATAAACAAAATACCAATAAAATAATATAAATTTGTATGAGTAAACGTGTATGTTGCATATTTTTTCAATACAAATTTACTTTATTATATACGCATTTTGTGTATTAATTTTAATACAAATTTAATTATTAGATGTGTATTTTTGTATCTGTATTTTTATAAACATATGCTTTATTTTTTGGGTATTTTGCATCTTTATTTTCATACAAATTTACATTATTTTATTGATATTCTGCTCATTCATTTTGATACAAATTGACATTATTCTATATGTATTTTGTATATATTTTTCATACAAATTTGCGTTATCTTATGTGTATTTGTTTATATATTTTGACACAAATTTACAATATTTTATGGGTATTTTGTATATACATTTCAAAAGAAATTTACCTAGTTTTATGTGTATTTTGTATATCTATTTTCATACAAACTCAAATTATTTCTATGTATTTTTGCATATATTTTAATACAAATTTTAGTTATGTTATGTGTATTTTGTAAATTTATTTTCATTCAAATATATATTATTTTATTGGTGTTTTGTTGATTTATATTGATACGAATTTACATTATTTTATATGTACTTTGTATATATATTTTTATACGCTTTTACATTATTTAATTTTTTTTTTTAATATAAATTTTTATACAAATTCATGGTATTTTATGTGTATTTGTATATATATTTTTATATAAATTTACATTATTTTATGTGTATTTTGTACATATATTTTTTTACAAATCTTCCTTATTTTATGTTTATTTTGTATGTGTATTTTGTATATTTATATTTATTCAAATACACATTCTTTTATTGGTATTTTGTTTATTTATTTTAATTCGAATTTACATTATTTTATGTGTATTTTGTATACATTTTTTATACGTATTTACTTAATTTTAAGTGTATTTTGTATATATATTTTTATAGAAATCTACGTTTTTTTATTTGTATTCGTATATATATTTTGAAACAAATTTACATTGTTTTATATGTATTTTTGCATATCTCTTTCAATACAAATTTACCTTATTTTATGTGCATTTTGTATATTTATTTCAATGCAAATTTAAATATTTTATGTGTATTTTGGTATATATATTTTTATAAGATTACGAAAATTTGAATAAAAATATATACAAAAAAACAAAAAATTAAATTTCAATTTGTATGAAAATAGATATACAAAATACACATATAATTAGTTAAATTTGTATTTAAATACATGTACAAAATACACATAAAATAATGTAAATTTGTATGAAATGAAAACAAATTCACATAAAATTCGCGTCAAAATAAATAAACAAAATATCAATAAAAGAATGTGTATTTGTATGAAAATAGATATACAAAATACACATAAAATAACCTAAATTTGTATCAAACTATATACAAAAATACACAAAAATATTTTAATACAAATTCAAATATTTTATGTGTGTCTTGGTATAAATATTTTTATAAAAAATGCGTTATTTTATGGGTATTTTGCATCTTAATTTTCATACAAATTTACATTATTTTATTAATATTCTGTGTATTTATTTTGATACGATTTTATATTATTCTATTTGTGTTTTGTATATATTTTTTTATACATATTTACATTATTTAATGTGTATTTTTTATATATATTTTATACAAATTTACGTTATTTTAAGTGTATTTGTTTATATATTTATAAATTTGTATTGAAATACATACACAAAATACACATAAAATAATGTAAATTTGAATGAAAATACATAAACAAATACACTTAAAATAACGTAAATTTGTATAAAAAAAATATGTACAAAACACAAATAGAATAATGTAAAATCGTATCAAAATAAATACACAGAATATTAATAAAATAATGTAAATTTGTATGAAAATAAAGAAGCAAAATACCCATAAAATGACGCATTTTTTTTTATTTATAAAAATATATATACCAAAATACTCATCAAAAAATTAAATTTGTATTAAAATAAATATACAAAAAACACATACAATAAGGTAAATTTGTATTGAAATAGATATGCAAAATACATATAAAACAATGTAAATTTGTTTCAAAATATATATACGAATACACATAAAATAACGTAGATTTCTATAAAAATATATATACAAAATACATATAAAATGAAGTAAATACGTATAAAAAAATGTATACAAAATACACATAAAATAATGTAAATTCGTATCAAAATAAATATACAAAATACCAATAAAAGAATGTGTATTTGTATAAATATAAATATGCAAAATACACATAAAATAACGTAAATTTATATAAACTTTATTTTATGTTTTTAGTAAATATATTTCTATAAAAAATGCGTTATTTTATGGGTATTTTGCATCTTAATTTTCATACAAATTTACATTATTTTATTAATATTTTCTGTATTTATTTTGATACGATTTTACATTATTTTATTTGTGTTTAGTATATATTTTTTTATACATATTTACATTATTTAATGTGTTTTGATACAAATTTACGTTATTTTAAGTCTATATGTTTATATATTTTCATTCAAATTTACATTATTTTATGTGTATTTTGTATATGTATTTCAATACAAATTTACCTAATTTTATATGTTTTTTGTATATTTATTTTCATACAAGTTTAAATTATTTTTGTGTATATTTGTTTATTGTTTTATACAAATTTAGGTTATTTTATGTGTATTTTGTATATCTATTTTCATACAAATACACATTCTTTTCATGATATTTTGTTTATTTATTTTGACACGAATTAACATTATTTAATGTGTATTTTGTATATATATTTTTATACGTATTTACATTATTTCAAGTGTATTTTGTATATATATTTCTATAGAAATCTGCGTTATTTTATGTGTATTCGTATATATATTTTGAAACAAATTTACATTGTTTTATGTGTATTTTGCATATTTTTTCAATACAAATTTACCTTATTGTATGTGCGTTTTGTATATTAATTTTAATACAAATTTGATTAATCTATGTGTATTTTTGTATATGTATTCTTATAAAAATATGCTTTATTTTATGGGTATTTTGCATCTTTATTTTCATACAAATTTACATTATTGTATTGATATTCTGTGTATTTATTTTAATATGATTCTACATTATTCTATGTGTATTTTGTATATATATTTTATATAAAATGCATTTGTTTTCATTTCATACAAATCTACATTATTATATGTATTTTTTGTACATGTATACACATAAAATATTTAAATTTGTATTGAAATATATATACAAAATGCACATACAATAAGGTAAACTTCTATTGAAAGAGATATGCAAAAATACATATAAAACAATGTAAATTTGTTTCAAAATATATATACGAATACACATAAAATAACGTAGATTTCTATAAAAATATATATACAAAATACACATAAAATTAAGTAAATACGTATAAAAAAATGTAAACAAAATACACATAAAATAATGTAAACTCGAAACAAAATAAATAAACAAAATACCAATAAAAGAATGTGTATTTGTATAAATATAAATGTACAAAATACACATACAAAATAAACATAAAATAAGGTAAATTTGTAATGAAATATATGTACAAAATACACATAAAATAATGTAAATTTATATGAAAATATATATACAAATACACATAAAATACCATGAATTTGTATAAAATTATATATTCAAAATAAATATTAAATAATGTAAATGCGTATAAAAATATATATACAAAGTACATATAAAATAATGTAAATTCGCATCAATATATATCAACAAAATACCAAAAAAATAATATATATTTGAATGAAAATAGATTTACAAAATACACATAACATAACTAAAATTTGTATTGAAATATATACAAAAATACATAAAATAATTTGAGTTTGTATGAAAATAGATATTCAAAATACACATAAAAAGAGGTAAATTTCTTTTGAAATATATATAAGACATACCAATACAATATTGTAAATTTGTGTCAAAATATATAAACAAATACTCCTAAAATAACTTAAAATAACGTAAATATGTATCAAATATATATACAAAAACACATTAAATAATGTAAATATGTATAAAAAATATATACAAAACATAAATAAAATAATGTAAAATCGTATCAAAATAAATACAGAAAATATTAATAAAATAATGTAAATTTGTATGAAAATTAAGATGCAAAATACCCATAAAATAACGCATTTTTTATAAAAATATATATACGAAAAAACATAGAATATTTGATTTTGTATTAAAGTAAATAGATATACATTCTTTTATTGGTATTTTGTTTATTTATTTTGTTTCGAATTTACATTATTTTATGTGTATTTTGTTTACATTTTTTTATACGTATTTACTTAATTTTATGTGTATTTTGTATATATATTTTTATAGAAATCTACGTTATTTTATGTGTATTCGTATATATATTTTGAAACAAATTTACAATTTTTTATATGTATTTTTGCATATCTCATTCAACAGAAGTTTACCTTATTGTATATGCATTTTGTATATTTATTTCAATACAAATTTAAATATTTTATGTGTATTTTGGTATATATATTTTTATAAGAAATGCGCTATTTGATTGGAATTTTGCATCTTTATTTTCATACAAATTTACATTATTTTATTAATATTCGGTGTATTTATTTTGATACGATTTTACATTATTCTATTTGTTTTTTGTATATATTTTTTTTATACATATTTACATTATTTAAATGTATCTTGCATATATATTACATACAAATTTATTATCTATTATTTATTTTGTATTTTTTGTATTTTAAAAAAAAATAAGCTTTATCTTATGGGTATTTTGCATCTTTATTTTCATACAAATTTAAATTATTTTATTGATATTCTGTGTACATATTTTGATACGATTTTACATTATTCTATGTATAACAAAAATAAATACAGAATACACAAAAATAGATATGCAAAATACATATAAACAATGTAAATTTGTTTCAAAATATATATACGAATACACATGAAATAAGGCAGATTTCTATAAAAATATATATACAAAATACACATAAAATTAAGTAAATACGTATAAAAAATGTATACAAAATACACATAAAATAATGTAAATTAGTATCAAAATAAATAAACAAAATACCAATAAAAGAATGTGTATTTGTTTAAATATATATATACAAAATACACTTTAAATAATATAAATTTGTTTAAAACTATACAAAATACACATGAAATGATGTAAATACGTATAAAAATATATATACAAAATACACATTAAATAATGTAAATTCGCGTCATAATAAATTAACAAAATATCAATAAAAGAATGTGTATTTGTATGAAAATAGATATATAAAAAAACACATAAAATAACCTAAATTTGTATCAAACTATATACAAAAATACACAAAAATATTTTAAATTTGTATGAAAATTAATATACAAAATACACATAAAATTAGGTAAATTTGTATTGAAATACATACACAAAATACACATAAAATAATGTAAATTTGAATGAAAATACATAAACAAATACACTTAAAATAACGTAAATTTGTATAAAAAAATATGTACAAAACACAAATAGAATAATGTAAAATCGTATCAAAATAAATACACAGAATATTAATAAAATAATGTAAATTTGTATGAAAAAAAGAAGCAAAATACCCATAAACTAACGCATCTTTTTATTTATAAAAATATATATGCCAAAATACACATCAAAAAATTAAATTTGTATTAAAATAAATATACAAAAAACACATACAATAAGGTAAATTTGTATTGAAATAGATATGCAAAATACATATAAAATAATGTAAATTTGTTTCAAAATATATATACGAATACACATAAAATAACGTAGATTTCTATAAAAATATATATACAAAATACACATAAAATGAAGTAAATACGTATAAAAAAATGTATACAAAATACACATAAAATAATGTAAATTCGTATCAAAATAAATAAACAAAATACCAATAAAAGAATGTGTATTTGTATGAATATAAATATACAAAATACACATAAAATAACGTAAATTTATATAAAACTATATACAAAAATACACAGAAGTAATTAAATTTGTATGAAAATATACACACGAAATAAGCTAAATTTGAATTGAAATATATATACAAAATACATGAAATAAAGTAAATTTGTATCAAAATATTTATACAAATACACATATAATAACGTAAATTTGTATGAAAATATATAAACAAAATACACATTAAATAATGTAAATACGTATAAAAAATATGTACAAAATACACATATAATCATGTAATTCGTATCAAAATAAATAAACAAAATACCAATAAAATAATATAAATTTGTATGAGTAAACGTGTATGTTGCATATTTTTTCAATACAAATTTACCTTATTATATACGCATTTTGTATATTAATTTTAATACAAATTTAATTCTTCGATGTGTATTTTTGTATCTGTATTTTTATAAACATATGCTTTATTTTTTGGGTATTTTGCATCTTTATTTTCATATAAATTTACATTATTTTATTGATATTCTGCTCATTCATTTTGATACGAATTTACATTATTCTATGTGTATTTTGTATATATTTTTCATACAAATTTACGTTATTTTATGTTTAAAAATATGTACAAAATGTACATATAATCATGTAATTCGTATCAAAATAAATAAACAAAATACCAATAAAATAATATAAATTTTTATGAGTAAACGTGTATGTTGCATATTTTTTCAATACAAATTTACTTTATTATATACGCATTTTGTGTATTAATTTTAATACAAATTTAATTATTAGATGTGTATTTTTGTATCTGTATTTTTATAAACATATGCTTTATTTTTTGGGTATTTTGCATCTTTATTTTCATACAAATTTACATTATTTTATTGATATTCTGCTCATTCATTTTGATACAAATTGACATTATTCTATATGTATTTTGTATATATTTTTCATACAAATTTGCGTTATCTTATGTGTATTTGTTTATATATTTTGACACAAATTTACAATATTTTATGGGTATTTTGTATATACATTTCAAAAGAAATTTACCTAGTTTTATGTGTATTTTGTATATCTATTTTCATACAAACTCAAATTATTTCTATGTATTTTTGCATATATTTTAATACAAATTTTAGTTATGTTATGTGTATTTTGTAAATTTATTTTCATTCAAATATATATTATTTTATTGGTGTTTTGTTGATTTATATTGATACGAATTTACATTATTTTATATGTACTTTGTATATATATTTTTATACGCTTTTACATTATTTAATATTTATTTTGAATATATATTTTTATACAAATTCATGGTATTTTATGTGTATTTGTATATATATTTTTATATAAATTTACATTATTTTATGTGTATTTTGTACATATATTTTTTTACAAATCTTCCTTATTTTATGTTTATTTTGTATGTGTATTTTGTATATTTATATTTATTCAAATACACATTCTTTTATTGGTATTTTGTTTATTTATTTTAATTCGAATTTACATTATTTTATGTGTATTTTGTATACATTTTTTTATACGTATTTACTTAATTTTAAGTGTATTTTGTATATATATTTTTATAGAAATCTACGTTTTTTTATTTGTATTCGTATATATATTTTGAAACAAATTTACATTGTTTTATATGTATTTTTGCATATCTCTTTCAATACAAATTTACCTTATTTTATGTGCATTTTGTATATTTATTTCAATGCAAATTTAAATATTTTATGTATTTTGGTATATATTTTTATAAGATTACGAAAATTTGAATAAAATATATACAAAAAACAAAAATTAAATTTCAATTTGTATGAAAATAGATATACAAAATACATATAATTAGTTAAATTTGTATTTAAATACATGTACAAAATACACATAAAATAATGTAAATTTGTATGAAATGAAAACAAATTCACATAAAATTCGCGTCAAAATAAATAAACAAAATATCAATAAAAGAATGTGTATTTGTATGAAAATAGATATACAAAATACACATAAAATAACCTAAATTTGTATCAAACTATATACAAAAATACACAAAAATATTTTAATACAAATTCAAATATTTTATGTGTGTCTTGGTATAAATATTTTTATAAAAAATGCGTTATTTTATGGGTATTTTGCATCTTAATTTTCATACAAATTTACATTATTTTATTAATATTCTGTGTATTTATTTTGATACGATTTTATATTATTCTATTTGTGTTTTGTATATATTTTTTTATACATATTTACATTATTTAATGTGTATTTTTTATATATATTTTATACAAATTTACGTTATTTTAAGTGTATTTGTTTATATATTTATAAATTTGTATTGAAATACATACACAAAATACACATAAAATAATGTAAATTTGAATGAAAATACATAAACAAATACACTTAAAATAACGTAAATTTGTATAAAAAAATATGTACAAAACACAAATAGAATAATGTAAAATCGTATCAAAATAAATACACAGAATATTAATAAAATAATGTAAATTTGTATGAAAATAAAGAAGCAAAATACCCATAAAATGACGCATTTTTTTTTATTTATAAAAATATATATACCAAAATACTCATCAAAAAATTAAATTTGTATTAAAATAAATATACAAAAAACACATACAATAAGGTAAATTTGTATTGAAATAGATATGCAAAATACATATAAAACAATGTAAATTTGTTTCAAAATATATATACGAATACACATAAAATAACGTAGATTTCTATAAAAATATGTATACAAAATACATATAAAATGAAGTAAATACGTATAAAAAAAATGTATACAAAATACACATAAAATAATGTAAATTCGTATCAAAATAAATATACAAAATACCAATAAAAGAATGTGTATTTGTATAAATATAAATATGCAAAATACACATAAAATAACGTAAATTTATAAAGCTATATACAAAAATACACAGAAGTATTTTAATTTGTATGAAAATAGATATACAAAATAAGGTAAATTCGTTTCAAATTCAATAAACAAAATTCAGATAAAAGAAAGTATATTTGTAGAATAAATAAATATACAAAATACACATAAAATAACGAAAATTTGTTTGAAAATATATAAAAAAATAAACAAAAATAATTTCAATTTGTATGAAAATAAATATACAAAATACACATGTATTTTGTATATCTATTTTCACACAAATTTAATTACTTCTGTGTATTTTTGCATATAGTTTTATATAAATTTACGTTATTTTATTTGTATTTTGTATATTTATACAATACACATTCTTTTATTAGTATTTTGTTTATTTATTTTGATACGAGTTTACATTATTTTATGTGTATTTTGTATACCTTTTTTATACGTATTTACTTCATTTTATGTGTATTTTGTATATTTATTTTCATAGAAATCTACGTTATTTTATGTGTATTCGTATATATATTTTGAAAAAAATTTACATGGTTTTATATGTATTTTGCATATCTATTTCAATACAAATTTACCTTATTGTATGTGCATTTTGTATATTTATTTTAATACAAATTCAAATATTTTATGCGTGTCTTGGTATAAATATTTTTATAAAAAATGCGTTATTTTATGGGTATTTTGCATCTTAATTTTCATACAAATTTACATTATTTTATTAATATTCTGTGTATTTATTTTGATACGATTTTATATTATTCTATTTGTGTTTTGTATATATTTTTTTATACATATTTACATTATTTAATGTGTATTTTTTATATATATTTTATACAAATTTACGTTATTTTAAGTGTATTTGTTTATATATTTTCACTCAAATTTACATTATTTTATGTGTATTTTGTAAATGTATTTCAATACAAATTTACCTAATTTTATGTGTATTTTGTATATTTATTTTCATACAAATTAAAATTATTTTTTGTGTATTTTTGTATATAGTTTTATACAAATTTAGGTGATTTTATGTGTATATTGTATATCTATTTTCATACAAGTACACATTCTTTTATTGATATTTTGTTTATTTATTTTGACGCGAATTTACATTATTTAATGTGTATTTTATATATATATTTTTATACGTGTTTACATCATTTGATGTGTATTTTGTATATATATTTCTATAGAAATCTACGTTGATTTATGAGTATTCGTATATAGATTTTGAAATAAATTTACACTGTTTTATGTGTATTTTGCATATTTTTTCAATACAAATTTACCTTATTGTATATGCATTTTGTATATTAATTTTAATACAAATTTAATTATACTATGTGTATTTTTGTATATGTATTTTTATAAAAATATGCTTTATTTTATGGGTATTTTGCATTTTTATTTTCATACAAATTTACATTATTTTATTTATATTCTGTTTATTTTTTTTTTGAAACATTTTTACATTATTCTATGTGTATTTTGTATATCTATTTTTATACGTATTTACTTAATTTATGTGTATTTTGTATATATATACAAAATACACATAAAATTAAGTAAATACGTATAAAAAAATGTATACAAAATACACATAAAATAATGTAAATTCGATTTAAAATAAATAAACAAAATACGAATAAAAGAATGTGTATTTGGATAAATATAAATATACAAAATACATATACAAAATAAACATAAAATAAGGTAGATTTGTAATAAAATATATGTACAAAATACACATAAAATAATGTAAATTTATATGAAATATATATACAAATACACATAAAATACCATGAATTTGTATAAAAATATATATTCAAAATAAATATTAAATAATGTACAAGCGTATAAAAATATATATACAAAGTACATATAAAATAATGTAAATTCGTATCAATGTAAATCAACAGAACACCAATAAAATAATATATATTTGAAAGAAAATAAATTTACAAAATACACATAACATAACTAAAATTTGTATTAAAATATATATAAAAATACATAGAAATAATTTGAGTTTGTATGAAAATAGATATACAAAATCTGATAATCTGATTTTATATTATTTTTATAATCTGAATTTTGTTTATTGAATTTGAAACGAATTTACCTTATTTTGTATATCTACTTTCATACAAATTAAAATACTTCTGTGTATTTTTGTATATAGTTTTATATAAATTTACGTTATTTTATGTGTATTTTGTATATTTATATTTATACAAATACACATTCTTTTATTGGTATTTTGTATATTTATTTTGATGCGAATTTACATTATTTTATGTGTATTTTGTATACATTTTTTTATACGTATTTACTTCATTTTATGTGTATTTTGTATATATATTTTTATAGAAATCTACGTTATTTTATGTGTATTCGTATATATATTTTGAAACAAATTTACATTGTTTTATATGTATTTTGCATATCTATTTCAATACAAATTTACCTTATTGTATGTTTTTTTTTAAATATTTATTTTAATACAAATTTAATTTTTTATGTGTATTTTGGTATATATGGAGAGGTAAATTTGTATTGAAAGAGATATTCAAAAATACATATAAAACAATGTAAATTTGTTTCAAAATATATATACGAATACACATAAAATAACGTAGATTTCAATAAAAATATATACAAAATACACATAAAATGAAGTAAATACGTATAAAAAAATGAATACAAATTACACATAAAAATCGTATCAAAATAAATAAACAAAATACAAGTAAAAGAATGTGTATTTGTATAAATATAAATATACAAAATACACAAAAAATATCGTAAATTTGTATAAAACTATATACAAAAATACACAGAAGTAATTAAATTTGTATGAAAATATATATACAAAATACAGCTAAAATAAGCTAAATTTGAATTGAAATGTACATACAAAATACATAAAATAATGTAAATCTGTATCAAAATATTTATACAAATACATATAATAACGTATATTTGTTTAAAAATATATGAACAAAATACACATTAAGTAATGTAACTCGTATCAAAATAAATAAACAAAATAGCAATAAAATAATGTAAATTTGTATGAGAAAACATATACAAATAACGCAAATTTCTATAAAAATATATGTACAAAAATGCACATAAAATAAAGTAAATTTGCATAAATATATATATACAAAACACACACTAAATAATGTAAATGCGTACAAAAAATAACCTAAATTTGTATAAAAGTATATACAAAAATACACAAAAATAATTTAAATTCGTTTGAAAAGAAATATACAAAATACACATAAAATTAGGTAAATTTGTATTGAAATACATATACAAAATACACATCAAATAATGTAAATTTGAATGAAAATATATAAACAAATACACTTAAGATAACGTAAATTTGTATAAAATATATATGCAAGATACACATTAAATAATGTAAATGTGTATAAAAAAATATATACAAAAAACAAATAGAATAATGTAAAATCGTATAAAAATAAATACACAGAATATCAATAAAATAATGTAAATTTGTATGAAAATAAAGATGCAAAATTCCCAAAAATTATCGCATTTTTTATAAAAATATAGTTACCAAAATACACATAAAATATTTAAATTTGTATTGAAATAAATATACAAAATGCATATACAGTAAGGTAAATTTGTATTGAAAGAGATATTCAAAAATACATATCAAACAATGTAAATCTGTTTCAAAATATATATATGAATACACATAAAATAAAGTAGATCTCTATAGAAATATATATACAAAATACATATGAAATTATGTAAATACGTATAAAAATATATATACAAAATACATATCAAATAATGTAAATTCGTGTCAAAATAAATAAACAAAATATCATGAAAAGAATGTGTATTTGTATGAAAATAGATAATAGATAATAAATTTGTATAAAATATATATGCAAGATACACATTAAATAATGTAAATATGTATAAAAAAGTATATACAAAAAACAAATAGAATAATGTAACATCGTATCAAAATAAATACACCGAATATTAATAAAATAATGTAAATTTGTATGAAAATAAAGATGCAAAATTCCCAAAAAATAGCGCATTTCTTATAAAAATATATATACCAAAATACACATAAAATCTTTAATTTTGCATTGAAATAAATATACAAAATGCACATACAATAAGGTAAATTTGTATTGAAAGAGATATGCAAAAATACATATAAAACAATGTAAATTTGTTTCAAAATATATATACGAATTCAAATAAAAAAACGTAGATTTCTATTAAAATATATATACAAAATACACATAAAATTAAGTAAATACGTATAAAAAAATGTATACAAAATACACATAAAATAATGTAATTTCGAATTGAAATAAATGTAAATTTGAATGAAAATATAAAAACAAATACACTTAAAATAACGTAAATTTGTATAAAATATATATGCAAGATACACATTAAATAATGTAAATGTGTATAAAAAAATATATACAAAAAACAAATAGAATAATGTAAAATCGTATCAAAATAAATACACAGAATATCAATAAAATAATGTAAATTTGTATGAAAATAAAGATGCAAAATTCCCAAAAATTATCGCATTTTTTATAAAAATATATATACCAAAATACACATGAAATATTTAAATTTGTATTGAAATAAATATACAAAATGCATATACAGTATGGTAAATTTGTATTAAAAGAGATATTCAAAAATACATATAAAACAATGTAAATTTGTTTCAAAATATATATACGAATACACATAAAATAAAGTAGATTTCTATAGAAATATATATACAAAATACATATGAAATTATGTAAATACGTATAAAAATATACATACAAAATACATATCAAATAATGTAAATTCGTGTCAAAATAAATAAACAAAATATCATGAAAAGAATGTGTATTTGTATAAAAATAGATAGTAGATAATAAATTTGTATAAAATATATATGCAAGATACTCATTAAATAATGTAAATATGTATAAAAAAGTGTATACAAAAAACAAATAGAATAATGTAATTTCGTATCAAAATAAATACACCGAATATTAATAAAATAAAGTAAATTTGTATGAAAATAAAGATGCAAAATTCCCATAAAATAGCGCATTTCTTATAAAAATATATATACCAAAATACACATAAAATATTTAAATTTGTATTGAAATAAATATACAAAATGCACATACAATAAGGTAAATTTGTATTGAAAGAGATATGCAAAAATACATATAAAACAATGTAAATTTGTTTCAAAATATATATACGAATACAAATAAAAAAACGTAGATTTCTATAAAAATATATATACAAAATACACTTAAAATTAAGTAAATACGTATAAAAAATGTATACAAAATACACATAAAATAATGTAAATTCGATTTAAAATAAATAAACAAAATACCAATAAAAGAATGTGTATTTGGATAAATATAAATATACAAAATACATATACAAAATAAACATAAAATAAGGAAGATTTGTAATAAAATATATGTACAAAATACACATAAAATAATGTAAATTTATATGAAAATATATATACAAATACACATAAAATACCATGAATTTGTATAAAAATATATATTCAAAATAAATATTAAATAATGTAAAAGCGTATAAAAATATATATACAAAGTACATATAAAATAATGTAAATTCGTATCAATATAAATCAACAAAACACCTATCAAATAATATATATATATATATATATATATATATATATATATATATATATATATATATATATATATCTATATATATATATATATATATATATATATATATATATATATATATATATATATATATATATATATATATATATATATATATATATATATATATGAATGAAAATAAATTTACAAAATACACATAACATAACTAAAATATGTATTAAAATATATACAAAAATACATAGAAATAATTTGAGTTTGTATGAAAATAGATATTCAAAATACACATAATACTAGGTAAATTTCTTTTGAAATGTATATACAAAATAGCCATAAAATATAGTAAATTTGTGTTAAAATATATAAACAAATACACATAAAATAACGTAAATTTGTATGAAAAATATATACAAAATACACATAGAATAATGTCAATTCGTTTCAAAATGAATGAGCAGAATATCAATAAAGTAATGTATATTTGTATGAAAATAAAGATGCAAAATACCCAAAAAATAAAGCATATATTTATAAAAATACAGATACAAAAATACACATCGAATAATTAAATTTGTATTAAAATTAATATATAAAATGCGTATATAATAAGGTAAATTTGTATTGAAAAAATATGCAACATACACGTTTACTCATACAAATTTATATTATTTTATTGGTATTTTGTTTATTTATTTTGATACGAATTACATGATTATATGTGTATTTTGTACACATTTATTTATACGTATTTACATTATTTAATGTGTATTTTGTTTATATATTTTCATACAAACTTACGTTATTATATGTGTATTTGTATAAATATTTTGATACAAATTTACTTTATTTTATGTATTTTGTATATATATTTCAATTCAAATTTAGCTTATTTTGTGTGTATTTTGTATATATTTTCATACAAATTTAATTACTTCTGTGTATTTATGTATATAGTTTTATATAAATTTACGTTATTTTATGTGTATTTTGTATATTTATATTTATACAAATACACATTCTTTTATTGGTATTTTGTTTATTTATTTTGATACGAATTTACATTATTTTATGTGTATTTTGTATACATTTTTTTATACGTATTTACTTAATTTTATGTGTGTTTTGTATATATATATTTATAGAAATCTACGTTATTTTATGTGTATTCGTATACATATTTTGAAACAAATTTACATTGCTTTATATGTATTTTGCGTATCTATTTCAATACAAATTTACTTTATTATAAGTGTTTTTTATATATTTATTTTAATACAAATCTTATTTTTTTATGTGTATTTTGGTATATATATTTTTATAAATAAAAAAAATGCGTTATTTTACGGGTACTTTGCCTCTTTATTTTCATACAAATTTACATTATTTTATTAATATTCTGTGTATTTATTTTGATACGATTTTACATTATTCTATTTGTGTTTTGTATATATTTTTTTATCCAAATTTACGTTATTTTAAGTGTATTTGTTTATGTATTTTCATTCAAATTTACATTATTTTTTTATGTGTATTTTGTATATGTATTTCCATACAAATTTACCTAATTTTATGTGTATTATGTATATTTATTTTCATACAAATTTAAAATATTTTTGTGTATTTTTGTATATAGTTTGATACAAATTTAGGTTATTTTATGTGTTTTTTGAATATCTATTAAATATATATACAAAATACATATGAAATTATGTAAATACGTATAAAAATATATATACAAAATACATATCAAATAATGTAAATTCGTGTCAAAATAAATAAACAAAATATCATTAAAAGAATGTGTATTTGTATGAAAATAGATAATAGATAATAAATTTGTATAAAATATATATGCAAGATACACATTAAAAAATGTAAATATGTATAAAAAAGTATATACAAAAAACAAATAGAATAATGTAAAATCGTATCAAAATAAATACACCGAATATTAATAAAATAATGTAAATTTGTATGAAAATAAAGATGCAAAATTCCCATAAAATAGCGCATTTCTTATAAAAATATATATACCAAAATACACATAAAATTTTTAAATTTGTATTGAAATAAATATACAAAATGCATATACAATAAGGTAAATTTGTATTGAAAGAGATATGCAAAAATACAAATAAAACAATGTAAATTTGTTTCAAAATATATATACGAATACAAATAAAAAAACGTAGATTTCTATAAAAATATATATACAAAATACACAAAAAATTAAGTAAATACGTATAAAAAAAATGTATTCAAGATACACATAAAATAATAAAAATTCGAATTAAAATAAATAAACAAAATACCAATAAAAGAATGTGTATTTGGATAAATATAAATATACAAAATACACATACAAAATAAACATAAAATAAGGTAGATTTGTAATAAAGTATATGTACAAAATACACATACAATAATGTAAATTTATATGAAAATATATATACAAATACACATAAAATACCATGAATTTGTATAAAAAATTATATTCAAAATAAATATTAAATAATGTAAGAGCGTATAAAAATATATATACAAAGTACATATAAAATGAAAATTAAGATGCAAAATACCTATAAAATAACGCATTTTTTTATAAAAATTATTGATACCAAAATACACATAAAATATTTGAACTTGTATTAAAATAAATATACAAAATGCACATACAATAAGGTAAATTTGTATTGAAATAGATATGGAAAATACATATAAAATAATGTAAATTTGTTTCAAAATATATATACGAATACACATAAAATAACGTAGATTTCTATAAAAATACATATACAAAATACACATAAAATTAAATAAGTACGTATAAAAAAATGTATACAAAATACACATAAAATAATGTAAATTCGTATAAATGTAAATAAACAATATACCAATAAAAGAATGTGTATTTGTATAAATATAAATATACAAAATGCACATAAAATAACGTAAATTTATATAAAACTATATACATAAAATAACGCAAATTTTTATAAAAATATATGTACAAAAATGAACATTAGATAAATTTGCATAAAATATATATACAAAACACACATTAGATAATGTAAATGAGTATAAAATATGTATACAAAATACCTATAAAATAATCTACATTCGTATCGAATTAAATTAAGAAATACCAATAAAATAATGTAATTTTGGATGAAAATATATATACAAAATACACATAAAATAACCTAAATACAAATACAAATATACACATAAAATAATTTAAAATTGAATGAAATAAATATACAAAATAAACATAAAATAAGGTAAATTTGTAATGAAATATATGAAAAAATACACATAAAATAATATAAATTTGTATGGAAATATATATACAAATACACATTAAATAACATGAATTTGTATAAAATTTGTATCAAAATATATACTTATACACACAATAAAATAACGTAATTTTTTTAGGAAAATGTATATACAAAATACACATAAAATAATTTAAATACGTAGAAAAATATATATACAAAAAACACATAAAATAGTGTAAATATGTATGAAAATATATAAACAAATACACATAAAATAATGTAAATTTGGATAAAAAATATATACAAAATTAACATTAAATAATGTAAATATATATATAAAAAAATATATACAAAAAACACATAGAATAATGTTAAATCGTATCAAAATAAAGAGAATATCAATAAAATAATGTAAATTTGTATGAAAATAAAGATGCAAAATATCCATATAATAACGCATATTTGCATAAAAATATATATACAAAAATACATATAAAATAATTAAATTTGTTTTAAAATAAATATACAAAATGCACGTACAATAAAGTAAATTTGTATTGAAATAGATATGCAAAATACACATTAATAATGTAAATTTGTATCAAAATATATATACGAATACTCATAAAATAGAGTAAATTTCTATGAAAATATACATACAAAATAGATATACAAAATACACATATAACTAGTTAAATTTGTATTTAAATACATGTACAAAAAACACATAAAATAATGTAGATTTGTATGAAATGAAAACAAATACATTTTATATAAAATATATATACAAAATACACATAGAATAATGCAAAATCATATCAAAATAAATACACAGAATATCAATAAAATAATGTAAATTTTATGAAAATAAAGATGCAAAATACCCATAAAATAAAGCATATTTTTATAAAAATACATATACAAAAATACACATAGATTAATCAAATTTGTATTAAAATTAATATACAAAATGCACATACAATAAGGTAAATTTGTATTAAAAAAATATGCAAAATACACATAAAACATTGTAAATTTGTTTCAAAATATATATACGAATACACATAAAATAACGCAGATTTCTATAGAAATATATATACAAAATACACTTGAAATAATGTAAATACGTATAAAAATATATATACAAAATACACATTAAATAATGTTAATTCGTGTCAAAATAAATAAACAAAATATCATGAAAAGAATGTGTATTTGTATGAAAATAGATATACAAAATACACACAAAATAACCTAAATTTGTATAAGACTATATACAAAAATACACAAAAATAATTTAAACTTGTATGAAAATAAATATACAAAAAACATATACAATTAGGTAAATTTGTATTGAAATACATATACAAAATACACTGAAAATAATGTAAATTTGAATGAAAATATATAAACATATAGACTTAAAATAACGTAAATTTGTATCAAATATATATACAAAAAAAAAATTAAATAATGTAAATATGTATAAAAAAATATATACAAAACACAAATAAAATAATGTAAAATCGTATCAAAATAAATACAGAAAATATTAATAAAATAATGTAAATTTGTATGAAAATTAAGATGCAAAATACCCATAAAATAATGCATTTTTTATAAAAATATATATACGAAAAAGCATAAAATATTTGATTTTGTATTAAAATAAATAGATATACAAAATACTCATAAAATAAGCTAAATTTGAATTGAAATATATATACAAAATACATAAAATAATGTAAATTTGTATCAAAATACTTTTACAAATACACATATAATAACGTAAATTTGTATAAAAATATATAAACAAAATACACATTAAATAATGTAAATACGTATAAAAAAATGTACAAAATACACAAATAATCATGTAATTCGTATCAAAATAAATAGACAAAATACCAATAAAATAATGTAAATTTCTATGAGAAAACATATACAAAATACACATAAATAACGCAAATATCAATAAAAATATATATAATATAATATATTTTTAAACATATTTAAAATATTTAATGTATATTTTGTATATATATTTTATCCAAATTTACGTTATTTTATATGTATTTGTTTATATATTTTCATACAAATTTAAATTATTTTATGTGAGTTTTGTGTATGTATTTCAATTCAAATTTAGCTTATTTTATGAGTATTTTGTATATCTATTTATTTTAATACAAAATCAAATATTTTATGTTTTTTCGTATATATATTTTTATAAAAAATGCATTATTTTATGGGTATTTTGCATCTTAATTTTCATACAAATTTACCTAAATTTGCCTAACTTTATGTGTATTTTGCATATCTATTTTCAAACAAATTTAAATTATTTTTGTGTATTTTTGTATATATTTTTATCCAAATTTTAGTTATTTTATTTGTTTTTTGTATATATATTTTCCTACAAATATACATTCTTTTATTGGAATTTTGTGAATTTAATTTTTTACGAATTTACATTATTTTATGTGTATTTCGTATATATATTTTTTTACGTATTTAAATTATTTTATGTGTATTCTATATATACATTTTTATAAAAATTTACGTTATTTTATTGTGTATTCGTATATATTTTGAAACAAATTTTATACAAATTCATGTTATTTTATGTGTATTTGTATATATATTTTCATACAAATTTATATTATTTTATGTGTATTCTTACATATATTTTATTACAAATTTACCTTATTTTATGTTTATTTTGTATATTTATTTCATTTAATAGAATCAAATTTAAATTTATTGTATATGCATTTTGTATATTAATTTTAATACAAATTTAATTATTCTATGTGTATTTTTCTATATGTATTTTTATAAAAATATGCTTTATTTTATGGGTATTTTGCATCTTTATTTTCATACAAATTTACGTTATTTTATTGATATTCTGCTCATTCATTTTGATACGATTTGACATTATTCTATGTGTATTTTGTATATATTTTTCATACAAATTTACGTTATTTTATGTGTATTTGTTTATATATTTTGACACAAATTTACAATATTTTATGGGTATTTTGTATATATATTTCAAAAAAATTTACCTAGTTTTATGTGTATTTTGAATATCTATTTTCATTCAAACTCAAATTATTTTTATGTACTTTTGTAAATATTTCAATACAAATTTTAGTTAGGTTATGTGTATTTTGTAAATCTATTTTCATTCAAATATATATTATTTTATTGGTATTTTGTTGATTTATATTGATACGAATTTACATTATTTTATATGTACTTTGTATATATATTTTTATACGCATTTACATTATTTAATATTTATTTTGAGTATATAATTTTATACAAATTCATGGTATTTTATGTGTATTTGTATATATATTTTCATATAAATTTACATTATTTTATGTGTATTTTGTACATATATTTCATTACAAATTTACCTTATTTTATGTTTATTTTGTATGTGTATTTTGTACATTTATATTTATACAAATACACATTCTTTTATTGGTATTTTGTTTATTTATTTTGTTTCGAATTTACATTATTTTATGTGTATTTTGTTTACATTTTTATACGTATTTACTTAATTTTATGTATTTTGTATATATTTTTGTAGAAATCTACGTTATTTTATGTGTATTCGTACATATATTAATGTAAATTCGTATCAATATAAATCAACAAAATACCAATAAAATAATATATATTTGAATGAAAATAGATTAACAAAATACACATAACATAGCTAAAATTTGTATTGAAATATATACAAATATACATAAAAATAATTTGAGTTTGTATGAAAATAGTTATTCAAAATACACATAAAACTAGGTAAATTTCTTTTGAAATATATATACAAAATACCCATAAAATATTGTAAATTTGTGTCAAAATATATAAACAAATACACATAAAATAATGTCAAATCGTATCAAAATGAATGAGCAGAATATCAATAAAATAACGTAAATTTGTATGAAAATAAAGATGCAAAATACCCATAAAAAAAGCATATTTTTATAAAAATACATATACAAAAATACACATAGAATAATTAAATTTGTATTAAAATTAATATACAAAATACATATACAATAAGGTAAATTTGTATTGAAAAAATATGCAAAATACACATAAAAGTGTAAATTTGTTTAAAAATCTATATACGAATACACATAATATAACGTAGATTTCTATAGAAATATATGTACAAAATACACATGAAATGATGTAAATACGTATAAAAATATATATACAAAATACACATTAAATAATTTCAATTCTCGTCAAAATAAATAAACAAAATATCAATAAAAGAATGTGTATTTGTATGAAAATAGATATACAAAATACTCATAAAATAACCTGTTTGTATAAAACTATATACAAAAATACACAAAAATAATTTAAATTTATATGAAAATAAATATACAAAATACACATAAAATCAGGTAAATTTGTATTAAAATACATATACAAAATACACATAAAATAATGGAAGTTTGAATGAAAATATATAAACATATACACTTAAAATAACGTAAATTTGTATCAAATATATATACAAAATACTAATTAAATAATGTAAATATGTATAAAAAAATATATTCAAGACACAAATAGAATAATGTAAAATCGTATCAAAATAAATACACAAAATATTAATAAAATAATGTAAATTTGTATAAAAATAAAGATGCAAAATAGCCATAAAATAACGCATTTTTTATAAAAATATATATACCAAAATACACATAAAATATGAAAATTTGTATTAAAATAAATATAAAAAATGCACATACTTTATGGTAAATTTGTATTGAAATAGATATGCAAAATACATATAAAACAATGTAAATTTGTTTCAAAATATATATACGAATACACATAAAATAACGTTGATTTCTATAAAAATATATACAAAATACACATAAAATGAAGTAAATACGTATAAAAAAATGAATACAAAATACACATAAAAATCGTATCAAAATAAATAAACAAAATACCAGTAAAAGAATGTGTATTTGTATAAATATAAATATACAAAATACACATAAAATATCGTAAATTTGTATAAAACTATATACAAAAATACACAGAACAAATACACATTCTTTTATTGGTATTTTGTTTATTTATTTTGTTTCGAACTCATATTATTTTATGTGTATTTTGTTTACATTTTTTTATACGTATTTACCTAATTTTATGTGAATTTTGTATATAAATGTTTATAGAAATCTACGTTATTTTATGTGTATTCGTATATATATTTTGAAACAAATTTACAATTTTTTATATGTATTTTTGCATATCTTTTTCAACAGAAGTTTACCTTATTGTATGTGCATTTTGTATATTTATTTCAATACAAATTTAAATATTTTATGTGTATTTTGGTATATATATTTTTATAAGAAATGCGCTATTTGATGGGAATTTTGCATCTTTATTTTCATACAAATTTACATTATTTTATTAATATTCGGTGTATTTATTTTGATACGATTTTACATTATTCTATTTGTTTTTTGTATATATATTTTTTTATACATATTTACATTATTTAATGTGTATCTTGCATATATATTACATACAAATTTATTATCTATTATTTATTTTCATATAAATACACATTCTTTTCATGATATTTTGTTTATTTAATTTGTCACGAGTTTACATTACTTAATATGTATTTTATATATATATTTTTATACGTATTTACATAATTTGATGTGTATTTTGTATATATATTTCTATAGAAATCTACGTTATTTTATGTGAATTCGTATATATATTTTGAAACAAATTTACACTGTTTTATTTGTATTTTGCGTTTTTTTTCAATACAAATTTACCTTTTTATATGTGTGCATTTTGTATATCAATCTTAATACAAATTTAATTATTCTATGTGTATTTTTGTATATGTATTTAAAAAAAATGCTTTATCTTATGGGTATTTTGCATCTTTATTTTCATACAAATTTAAATTATTTTATTGATATTCTGTGTACCTATTTTGATACGATTTTACATTATTCTATGTATAACAAAAATAAATACAGAATACACAAAAATAGATATGCAAAATACATATAAACAATGTAAATTTGTTTCAAAATATATATACGAATACACATGAAATAAGGTAGAATTCTATAAAAATATACATAAAATTAAGTAAATACGTATAAAAAATGTATACAAAATACACATAAAATAATGTAAATTAGTATCAAAATAAATAAACAAAATACCAATAAAAGAATGTGTATTTGTATAAATATATATATACAAAATACACATTAAATAATATAAATTTGTTTAAAACTATACAAAATACACATGAAATGATGTAAATACGTATAAAAATATATAAACAAAATACACATTAAATATTGTAAATTCGCGTCAAAATAAATAAACAAAATATAAATAAAAGAATGTGTATTTGTATGAAAATAGATATACAAAATACACATAAAATAACCTAAATTTGTATCAAACTATATACAAAAATACACAAAAATATTTTAAATTTGTATGAAAATAAATATACAAAATACACATAAAATTAGGTAAATTTGTATTGAAATACATACACAAAATACACATAAAATAATGTAAATTTGAATGAAAATACATAAACAAATACACTTAAAATAACGTAAATTTGTATAAAAAAATATGTACAAAACACAAATAGAATAATGTAAAATCGTATCAAAATAAATACACAGAATATTAATAAAATAATGTAAACTTCTATGAAAATAAAGAAGCAAAATACCCATAAAATAACGCTTTTTTTTATAAAAATATATATACCAAAATACACATCAAAAAATTAAATTTGTATTAAAATAAATATACAAAAAACACATACAATAAGGTAAATTTGTATTGAAATAGATATGCAAAATACATATAAAACAATGTAAATTTGTTTCAAAATATATATACGAATACACATAAAATAACGTAGATTTCTATAAAAATATATATACAAAATACACATAAAATGAAGTAAATACGTATAAAAAAATGTATACAAAAAACACATAAAATAATGTAAATTCGTATCAAAATAAATAAACAAAATACCAATAAAAGAATGTGTATTTGAATAAATATAAATATACAAAATACACATAAAATAACGTAAATTTATATAAAACTATATACAAAAATACACAGAAGTAATTAAATTCGTATGAAAATAGATATACAAAATACAGATAAAATAAGCTAAATTTGAATTGAAATGTATATACAAAATACATAAAATAATGTAAATTTGTATCAAAATATTTATAAAAATACATATAATAACGTAAATTTGTTTAAAAATATATAAACAAAATACATATTAAGTAATGTAAATACGTATTAAAAAATATGTACAAAATACACATATAATCATTTAATTCGTATCAAACTAAATAAACAAAATATCAATAAAATAATGTAAATTTGAATGAGAAAACATATACAAATACTTATAAAATAACGCTAATTTCTATAAAAATACATGTCTAAAAATGAGCGTAAAATAAAGTAACTATTAATAAAAATATATACAAAACACACATTAAATAATGTAAATGCGTACATAAAATAACCTAAATTTGTATAAAACTATATACAAAAATACACAAAAATAATTTAAATTTGTATGAAAAGAAATATAGAAAATACACATAAAATTAGGTTAATTTGTATTGAAATACATATACAAAATACACATAAAATAATGTAAATTTGAAAGAAAATATATAAACAAATACACTTATAATAACGTAAATTTGTATGAAATATATATACAAAATACACATTAAATAATGTAAATATGTATAAAAAATATATACAAAACACAAATAGAATAATGTAAAATCGTATCAAAATTTTCGTTATTATATGTATTTTTATAAATATTTTGATACAAATCTACATTATTTTATGTATTTTGTATATACATTTCAATTCAAATTTAGCTTATTTTATCTGTATTTTGTATATCTATTTTCATACGAATTTAATTACTTCTGTGTATTTTTGTATATAGTTTTATATAAATTTACGTTATTTTATGTGTATTTTGTATATTTATATTAATACAAATACACATTCTTTTATTGGTATTTTGTTTATTTATTTTGATACGAACTTACATTATTTTATGTGTATTTTGTATACATTTTTTTATACGTATTTACTTCATTTTATGTGTATTTTGTATATATATTTTTATAGAAATCTACGTTATTTTATGTATTCGTATATATATTTTGAAACAAATTTACATTGTTTTATATGTATTTTGCATATCTATTTCAATACAAATTTATCTTATTGTATGTGTTTTTTGTATATTTATTTTAACACAAATTTAATTTTTTGATGTGTATTTTGGTATATATATTTTTATAAATAAAAAAAAATGCGTTATTTTATGGGTATTTTGCTTCTTTATTTTCATACAAATTTACATTATTTTATTAATATTCTGTGTATTTATTTTGATACGATTTTACATTATTCTATTTGTGTTTTGTATATATTTTTTTTATACAAATTTACGTTATTTTAAGTGTATTTGTTTATGTATTTTCATTCAAATTTACATTATTTTATGTGTATTTTGTGTATGTATTTCAATACAAATTTACCTAATTTTATGTGTATTTTGTATATTTATTTCCATACAAATTTAAAATATTTTTGTGTATTTTTGTATATAGTTTGATACAAATTTAGGTTATTTTATGTGTATTTTGTATATCTATTTTCATACAAATACACATTCTTTTATTTATATTTTGTTTATTTATTTTGACGCGAATTTACATTATTTAATGTGTATTTTGTATATATATTTCTATACGAATTTACATCATTTCATGTGTATTTTGTATAGTTTTAAACAAATTTATATTAATTAATGTGTATTTTGTATATATATATGTATTTATACAAATACACATTCTTTTATTGGTATTTTGTTTATTTATTTTGATACTAATTTACATTATTTTATGTGTATTTTGTATACATTTTTTATACGTTTTACTTAATTTTATGTGTATTTTGTATATATATTTTTATAGAAATCTACCTTATTTCATGTGTATTCGTATATATATTTTGAAACAAATTTACATTGTTTATATGTATTTTGCATATCTATTTTTGTGTATTCTGTATTTATTTTTGTTATACATAGAATAATGTAAAATCGTATCAAAATAAGTACACAGAATATCAATAAAATAATTTAAATTTGTATGAAAATAAAGATGCAAAATACCTATAAAATAAACCATTTTTTTTAAATACAAATACAAAAATACACATAGAATAATTAAATATGTGTTAAAATTAATATACAAAATGCACATACAATAAGGTAAGTTTGTATTGAAAAAAAACGCAAAATACACATAAAACAGTGTAAATTTGTTTCAAAATATATATACGAATACACATAAAATAACGTTGATTTCTATAGGAATATATATACAAAATACACATGAAATGATGTAAATACGTATAAAAATATATACAAAATACACATTAAATACTGTAAATTCGCGTCAAAATAAATAAACAAAATATCAATAAAAGAATGTGTATTTGTATAAAAATAGATATACAAAATTCACATAAAATAACCTAAATTTGTATCAAACTATATACTAAAATACACAATTTTTTTTATAAATTTGTATGAAAATAAATATACAAAATACACATAAAATAGATTTGTATTGAAATACATAAACAAAATACACATAAAATAATGTAAATTTGAATGAAAAGACATAGAAAAATACACTTAAAATAACGTAAAATTGTATGAAAAAATATATACAAAACACAAATAGAATAATGTAAAATCGTATCAAAATAAATACACAGAATATTAATAAAATAATGTATATTTGTATGAAAATAAAGAGGCAAAAAACCCATAAAATAACGCATTTTTTTTTATTTATAAAAATATATATACCAAAATACACATAAAAAAATTAAATTTGAATTTAAATAAATATATAAAAAACACATACAATAAGGTAAGTTTGTATTGAAATAGATATGCAAAATACATATAAAACAATGTAAATTTGTTTCAAAATATATATACGAATACACATAAAATAACGTAGATTTCTATAAAAATATATATACAAAATACACATAAAATGAAGTAAATACGTATAAAAAAATGTATACAAAATACTCATAAAATAATGTAAATTCGTATCAAAATAAATATACAAAATACCAATAAAAGAATGTGTATTTGTATAAATATAAATATACAAAATACATAAAATAACGTAAATTTATATAAAACTATATACAAAAATACACAGAAGTATTTTAATTTGTATGAAAATAGATATACAAAATAAGGTAAATTCGTTTCAAATTCAATAAACAAAATTCAGATAAAAGAAAGTATATTTGTAGAAACAAAATACACATAAAATAACGAAAATTTGTTTGAAAATATATAAAAAAATAAACAAAAATAATTTCAATTTGTATGAAAATAAATATACAAAATACACATGTATTTTGTATATCTATTTTCTCACAAATTTAATTACTTTGTATTTTTTTTTATATATTTTATAAATTTACGTTATTTTATTTGTATTTTGTATATTTATTTTTATATACACATTCTTTTATTAGTATTTTGTTTATTTATTTTATTATTTTTTATTTATTTTTTTTATATTTTTTTTATTTACTTCATTTTATGTGTATTTTGTATATTTATTTTCATAGAAATCTACGTTATTTTATGAGTATTCGTATATATATTTTGAAAAAAAATTTCATGGTTTTATATGTATTTTGCATATCTATTTCAATACAAATTTACCTTATTGTATGTGCATTTTGTATATTTATTTTAATACAAATTCAAATATTTTATGTGTGTCTTGGTATAAATATTTTTAAAAAATGCGTTATTTTATGGGTATTTTGCATCTTAATTTTCATACAAATTTACATTATTTTATTAATATTCTGTGTATTTATTTTGATACCATTTTATATTATTCTATTTGTGTTTTGTATATATTTTTTTATACATATTTACATTATTTAATGTGTATTTTTTATATATATTTCATACAAATTTACGTTATTTTAAGTGTATTTGTTTATATATTTTCATTCAAATTTACATTATTTTATGTGTATTTTGTAAATGTATTTCAATACAAATTTACCTAATTTTATGTGTATTTTGTATATTTATTTTCATACAAATTAAAATTATTTTTGTGTATTTTGTATATAGTTTTATACAAATTTAGGTGATTTTATGTGTATATTGTATATCTATTTTCATACAAATACACATTCTTTTATTGATATTTTGTTTATTTATTTTGACGCGAATTTATATTATTTAATGTGTATTTTATATATTTATTTTTATACGTGTTTACATCATTTGATGTGTATTTTGTATATATATTTCTATAGAAATCTACGTTGATTTATGAGTATTCGTATATAGATTTTGAAATAAATTTACACTGTTTTATGTGTATTTTGCATATTTTTTCAATACAAATTTACCTTATTGTATATGCATTTTGTATATTAATTTTAATACAAATTTAATTATGCTATGTGTATTTTTGTATATGTATTTTTATAAAAATATGCTTTATTTTATGGGTATTTTGCATTTTTATTTTCATACAAATTTACATTATTTTATTTATATTCTGTTTATTTTTTAAACAATTTTACATTATTCTATGTGTATTTTGTATATCTATTTTTATACGTATTTACTTAATTTATGTGTATTTTGTATATATATTTTTATAGAAATCTACGTTATTTTATGTGTATTCGTATATATTTTGAAACAAATTTACATTGTTTTATATGTATTTTTGCATATCTCTTTCAATACAAGTTTACCTTATTGTATGTGCATTTTGTATATTTACTTCAATACAAATTTAAATATTTTATGTCTATTTTGGTATATATATTTTTATAAGAAATGCGCTATTTGATGGGAATTTTGCATCTTTATTTTCATACAAATTTACATTATTTTATTAATATTCGGTGTATTTATTTTGATACGATTTCACATTATTCTATTTGTTTTTTGTATATATTTTTTTTATACATATTTACATTATTTAATGTGTATCTTGCATATATATTTCATACAAATTTATTATCTATTATTTATTTTCATACAAATACACCTTCTTTTCATGACATTTTGTTTATTTATTTTGACACGAATTTAATTAGATATGTATTTTGTATATATATTTTTATACGTATTTACATAATTTTATGTGTATTTTGTATATATATTTCTATAGAAATCTACGTTATTTTATGTGTATTCGTATATATATTTTGAAACAAATTTACTTTGTTTTATATGTATTATTGAATATCTCTTTCAATACATATTTACCTTACTGTATATGCATTTTGTATATTTATTTCAATACAAATTTAAATATTTTATGTGTATTTTGGTATATATATTTTTTAAAAAAATGCGCTATTTTATGGGAATTTTGCATCTTTCTTTTCATACAAATTTACATTATTTTATTGATATTCTGTGTATTTATATTGATAGGATTTTACATTATTCTATTTCTTTTTTGTAAATATTTTTTTATACACATTTACATTATTTAATGTGTATCTTGCATATATATTTTATACAAATTTACGTTATTTTAAGTGTATTTGTTTATATATTTTCATTCAAATTTACATTATTCTATGTGTATTTTGTATATGTATTTGAATACAAATTTACCTAATTTTATGTGTATTTTGTATATTTCTTTTCATACAAATTTTAAATATTTTTGTGTATTTTTGTATATAGTTTTATACAAATTTAGGTTATTTTATGTACGCATTTACTTTATTTAATGTGTGTTTTGTATATATATTTTTATGCAAATTTACTTTATTTTATGTGCATTTTTGTACATATATTTTTTTAGAAATTTGCGTTAATTTATGTGTATTTGTATATGTTTTCTCATACAAATTTACATTATTTGATTGCTATTTTGTTTATTTATTTTGATACGAATGAAAATAGATATACAAAATATACATAAAATAAACTAAATTTGTATTGAAATATATATACAAAATACATAAAATAATGTAAATTTGTATCAAAATATTTTAACAGATGCGCATAAAATAACGTAAATTTGTTTTAAAATATACAAAATACACATTAAATAATGTAAATATGTATAAAAAATATATACAAAACACAAATAGAATAATGTAAAATCGTATTAAAATAAATACACAGAATATTAATAAAACAATGTAAATTTGTATGAAAATAAAGATGCAAAATACCCATTAAATAACGCATTTTTTATAAAAATATATATACCAAAATACACATGAAAAAATTAATTTGTATTAAAATAAATATACAAAATACACATACAATAAGGTAAATCTGTATTGAAATAGATATGCAAAATACATATAAAACAATGTAAATTTGTTTCAAAATATATATACGAATACACATAAAATAGCGTAGATTTGTATAAAAATATATATACAAAATACACATAAAAAGAAGTAAATACGTATAAGAAAATGTATACAAAATACAAATAAAATAATGTAAATTCGTATAAAAATAAATAAACAAAATACCAATAAACGAATGTGTATTTGTATAAATATAAATATACAAAATACACATAAAATAACGTAAATTTGTATAAAACTATACAAAAATATACAGAAGTAATTAAATTCGTATGAAAATAGATATACAAAATACAGATAAAATAAGCTAAATTTGAATTGAAATGTATATACAAAATACCATATTTTATGTGTATATTTGTATTTGTATTTAGGTTATTTTATGTGTATTTTGTATATATATTTTCATTCAAAATTACATTATTTTATTGGTATTTTCTTAATTTAATTCGATACGAATTTAGATTATTTCATAGGTATTTTCTATACATATTTTTATACTCATTTACATTATCTAATGTGTGTTTTGTATATATATTTTTATGCAAATTTATTTTATGTTCATTTTTGTGCATATATTTTTATAGAAATTTGCGTTATTTTATGTATATAGTTTTATATAAATTTACGTTATTTTATGTGCATTTTGTATATTTATATTTATACAAATACATATTCTTTTATTGGTATATTGTTTATTTACATTTATACGAATTTACATTATTTTATGTGTATTTTGTATACATTTTTTTATACGTATTTACTTTATTTTATATGTATTTTGTATATGTATTTTTATAGAAATCTACGTTATTTTATGTGTATTCGTATATATATTTTGAAACAAATTTACATTATTTATATGTATTTTGCATATCTATTTCAATACAAATTTACCTTATTGTATGTGCATTTTGTATATTTATTTTAATACAAATTGAAATATTTTATGTGTATTTCGGTATCAATAATTTTATAAAAAAAACGTAAATTTGTATAAAAAAATATGTACAAAACACAAATAGAATAATGTAAAATCGTATCAAAATAAATACACAGAATATTAATAAAATAATGTAAATTTGTATGAAAATAAAGAAGCAAAATACCCATAAAATAACGCATTTTTTTATTTATAAAAATATATATACCAAAATACACATCAAAAAATTAAATTTGTATTAAAATAAATATACAAAAAACACATACAATAAGGTAAATTTGTATTGAAATAGATATGCAAAATACATATAAAACAATGTAAATTTGTTTCAAAATATATATACGAATACACATAAAATAACGTAGATTTCTATAAAAATATATATACAAAATACACATAAAATGAAGTAAAAACGTATAAAAAAATGTATACAAAATACACATAAAATAATGTAAATTCGTATCAAAATAAATAAACAAAATACCAATAAAAGAATGTGTATTTGTATAAATATAAATATACAAAATACACATAAAATAACGTAAATTTATATAAAACTATATACAAAAATACACAGAAGTAATTAAATTTGTATGAAAATATATACAAAATACACACAAAATAAGCTAAATTTGAATTGAAATATATGTACAAAATACACATATTTTGCATATCTATTTTCAAACAAATTTAAATTATTTTTGTGTATTTTTGTATATATTTATTTTTGTTATACATAGAAAAATGTAAAATCGTATCAAAATAAGTACACAGAATATCAATAAAATAATTTAAATTTGTCTGAAAATAAAGATGCAAAATACCCATAAGATAAAGCATATTTTTTTTTTAAATACATATACAAAAATACACATAGAATAATTAAATTTGTATTAAAATTAATATACATAATGCACACTTACAAAAAGGTAAATTTGTATTGAAAAAAAAAACGCAAAATACAAATAAAACAGTGTAAATTTGTTTCAAAATATATATACGAATACACATTAAATAACGTGTATATTGTATATCTATTTTCATACAAATACACATTCTTTTATTGATATTTTGTTTATTTATTTTGACGCGAATTTACATTCTTTAATGTGTTATATATATATATATATATATATATATATATATATATATATATATATATATATATAGATATATATATATATATATATATATATATATATATATATATATATATATATATATATATATATATATATATATATATATATATATATATATATATATATATATATATATATATATATTTTATACGTGTTTACATCATTTGATGTGTATTTTGTATATATATATTTATATTTCTATAGAAATCTACGTTGATTTATGAGTATTCGTATATAGATTTTGAAATAAATTTACACTGTTTTATGTGTATTTTGCATATTTTTTCAATACAAATTTACATTATTGTATATGCATTTTGTATATTAATTTTAATACAAATTTAATTATGCTATGTGTATTTTTATATATGTATTTTTATAAAAATATGCTTTATTTTATGGGTATTTTGCATTTTTATTTTCATACAAATTTACATTATTTTATTTATATTCTGTTTATTTTTTTTAAACAATTTTACATTATTCTATGTGTATTTTGAATATCTATATTTATACGTATTTACTTAAATTTGTGTGTATTTTGTATATATATTTTTATAGAAATCTACGTTATTTTATGTGTATTCGTATATACATTTTGAAACAAATTTACATTGTTTTATATGTATTTTTGCATATCTCTTTCAATACAAGTTTACCTTATTGTATGTGCATTTTGTATATTTATTTCAATACAAATTTAAATATTTTATGTGTGTTTTGGTATATATATTTTTATAAGAAATGCGCTATTTGATGGGAATTTTGCATCTTTATTTTCATACAAATTTACATTATTTTATTAATATTCGGTGTATTTATTTTGTTACGATTTCACATTATTCTATTTGTTTTTTGTATATATTTTTTTTGCTACATATTTACATTATTTAAAGTGTATCTTGCATATATATTTCATACAAATTTATTATCTATTATTTATTTTCATGCAAATACACATTCTTTTCATGATATTTTGTTTATTTATTTTGACACGAATTTACCTAGATATGTATTTTGTATATATATTTTTATACGTATTTACATAATTTCATGTGTATTTTGTATATATATTTCTATAGAAATCTACGTTATTTTATGTGTATTCATATATATATTTTGAAACAAATTAACTTTGTTTTATATGTATTTTTGAATATCTCTTTCAATACATATTTACCTTACTGTATATGCATTTTGTATATTTATTTCAATACAAATTTAAATATTTTATGTGTATTTTGGTATATATATTTTTATAAAAAATGCGCTATTTTATGGGAATTTTGCATCTTTCTTTTCATACAAATTTACATTATTTTATTGATATTCTGTGTATTTATATTGATAGGATTTTACATTATTCTATTTCTTTTTTGTATATATTTTTTATACAAATTTACATTATTTAATGTGTATCTTGCATATATATTTTATACAAATTTACGTTATTATAAGTGTATTTGTTTATATATTTTCATTAAAATTTACATTATTTTATGTGTATTTTGTATATGTATTTCAATACAAATTTACCTAATTTTATGTGTATTTTAAAATTTTTTGTGTATTTTTGTATATAGTTTTATACAAATTTAGTTTATTTTATGGACGCATTTACATTATTTAATGTGTGTTTTGTATATATATTTTTATGCAAATTTACTTTATTTTATGTGCATTTTTGTACATATATTTTTTTAGAAATTTGCGTTATTTTATGTGTATTTGTATATGTTATCTCATACAAATTTACATTATTTTATTGCTATTTTGTTTATTTGTTTTGATACGAATGAAAATAGATATACAAAATATACATAAAATAAACTAAATTTGTATTAATATATATATTCAAAATACATAAATAATGTAAATTTGTATCAAAATATTTTAACAGATGCGCATAAAATAACGTAAATTTGTTTTAAAATATACAAAATACACATTAAATAATGTAAATATGTATAAAAAAATATATACAAAACACAAATAGAATAATGTAAAATCGTATCAAAATAAATACACTGAATATTAATAAAACAATGTAAATTTGTATGAAAATAAAGATGCAAAATACCCATTAAATAACGCATTTTTTATAAAAATATATATACCAAAATACACATGAAAAAATTAATTTGTATTAAAATAAATATACAAAATACACATACAATAAGGTAAATCTGTATTGAAATAGATATGCAAAATACATATAAAACAATGTAAATTTGTTTCAAAATATATATACGAATACACATAAAATAACGTAGATTTGTATAAAATAATATATACAAAATACACATAAAATAAAGTAAATACGTATAAGAAAATGTATACAAAATACACGTTAGGTTATGTGTATTTTGTAAATTTATTTTCATTCAAATATATATTATTTTATTGGTATTTTGTTGATTTATATAGATACGAATTTACATTATTTTATATGTACATTATTTATTATTTATTTTGAGTATTTATGTGTATTTGTATATATATTTTCATATAAATTTACATTATTTTATGTTTATTTTGTACATATATTTTATTACAAATTTACCTTATTTTATGTTTATTTTGTATGTGTATTTTGTACATTTATATTTATACAAATACACATCCTTTTATTGGTATTTTGTTTATTTATTTTGTTTCGAATTTACATTATTTTATGTGTATTTTGTTTACATTTTTTTATACGTATTTACTTAATTTTATGTGTATTTTGTATATATATTTTTTATAGAAATCTACGTTATTTTATGTGTATTCGTACATATATTTGAAACAAATTTACATTGTTTTATATGTACAATAAGGTAAATTTGTATTGAAATAGATATGCAAAATACATATAAAGCAATGTAAATTTGTTTCAAAATATGTATACAAATACACATAAAATAACGTAGATATGTATTAAAAATATATATAGAAAATACACATAAAATGAAGTAAATACGTATAAAAAATGTATACAAAATACACATAAAATAATGTAAATTCGTATCAAATAAATAAACAAAATAGCAATAAAAGAAAGTGTATTTGTATAAATATAAATATACAAAATACACAAAAAATAACGTAAATTTATAGAGAACTATATACAAAAATACACAGAAGTAATTAAATTTGTATGCAAATATATACAAAACACACACAACATCAGATAAATTTGAATTGAAATATATATACAAAATACATGAAATAAATTAAATTTGTCTCAAAATATTTATACAAATACATATAATAACGTAAATTTGTATGAAAATATATAAACAAAATACACATTAAATAATGTTAATACGTATAAAAAAATGTGTACAAAATACATATATAATCATGTAATTCGTATCAAAATAAATAAACAAAATACCAATAAAATAATATAAATTTGTAGGAGTAAACGTGTATAAATATAAATGTACAAAATAAACATACAAAATAAACATAAAATAAGGTAAATTTGTAATGAAATAGATGTACAAAATACACATAAAATAATGTAAATTTATATGAAAATATATATACAAATACACATAAAATACCATGAATTTGTATAAAATTATATATTCAAAATAAATATTAAATAATGTAAATGTGTATAAAAATATATATAAAAAGTACATATAAAATAATGTAAACTCGTATCAATATAAATCAACAAAATACAAATAAAATAATATATATATGAATGAAAATAGATTTACAAAATACACATAACATAGCTAAAATTTGTATTGAAATATATACAAAAATACATAAAAATAATTTGAGTTTGTATGAAAATAGATATTCAAAATACACATAAAACTAGGTAAATTTCTTTTGAAATATATATACAAAATACCCATAAAATATTGTATATTTGTGTCAAAATATATAAACAAATACACATAAAATAATGTCAATTCGTATCAAAATGAATGAGCAGAATATCAATAAAATAACGTAAATTTGTATGAAAATAAAGATGCAAAATACCCACAAAATAAAGCATATTTTTATAAAAATACATATACAAAAATACACATAGAATAATTAAATTTGTATTAAAATTAATATACAAAATGCATATACAATAAGGTAAATTTGTATTGAAAAAATATGCAAAATACACATAAAAGTGTAAATTTGTTTAAAAATCTATATACGAATACACATAATATAACGTAGATTTCTATAGAAATATATATACAAAATACACATGAAATGATGTAAATACGTATAAAAATATATATACAAAATACACATTAAATAATTTAAATTCTCGTCAAAATAAATAAACAAAATATCAATAAAAGAATGTGTATTTGTATGAAAATAGATATACAAAATAACCTAAGTTTGTATAAAACTATATACAAAAATACACAAAAATAATTTAAATTTGTATGCAAATAAATATACAAATTACACATAAAATTAGGTAAATTTGTATTGAAATACATATACAAAATACACATAAAATAATGGAAGTTTGAATGAAAATATATAAACATATACACTTAAAATAACGTAAATTTGTATCAAATATATATACAAAATAGTAATTAAATAATGTATATATGTATAAAAAAATATATTCAAAACACAAATAGAATAATGTAAAATCGTATCAAAATAAATACACAGAATATTAATAAAATAATCTAAATTTGTATGAAAATAAAGATGCAAAATAGCCATAAAATAACGCATTTTTTATAAAAATATATATACCAAAATACACATAAAATATTAAAATTTGTATTAAAATGAATATACAAAATGCACATACTGTAAGGTAAATTTGTATTGAAATAGATATGCAAAATACATATAAAACAATGTAAATTTGTTTCAAAATATATATACGAATACACATAAAATAACGTTGATTTCTATAAAAATATATACAAAATACACATAAAATGAAGTAAATACGTATAAAAAAATGAATACAAAATACACATAAAAATCGTATTAAAATAAATAAACAAAATACTAGTAAAAGAAAGTGTATTTGTATAAATATAAATATACAAAATTCACATAAAATATCGTAAATTTGTATAAAACTATATACAAAAATATACAGAAGTTATTAAATTTGTATGAAAATATATATACAAAATACAGCTAAAATAAGCTAAATTTGAATTGAAATGTACATACAAAATACATAAAATAATGTAAATCTGTATCAAAATATTTATACAAATACATATAATAACGTAGATTTGTTTAAAAATATATAAACAAAATACACATTAAGTAATGTAAATACGTATAAAAAATATGTACAAAATACACATATAATCATGTAATTCGTATCAAAATAAATAAACAAAATAGCAATAAAATAATGTAAATTTGTATGAGAAAACATAAAAATTACGCAAATTTCTATAAAAATATGTGTACAAAAATGCACATAAAATAAAGTAAATTAGCATAAAAATATATATACAAAACACACACTAAATAATGTAAATCCGTACATAAAATAACCTAAATTTGTATAAAACTATATACAAAAATACACAAAAATAATTTAAATTTGTTTGAAAAGAAATATACAAAATACACAAAATTAGGTAAATTTGTATGAAATACATATACAAAATACACATCAAATAATGTAAATTTGAATGAAAATATATAAACAAATACACTTAAAATAACGTAAATTTGTATAAAATATATATGCAAGATACACATTAAATAATGTATATGTGTATAAAAAAATATATATAAGAAACAAATAGAATAATGTAAAATCGTATCAAAATAAATACACAAAATATCAATAAAATAATGTAAATTTGTATGAAAATAAAGATGCAAAATACCCAAAAATTATCGCATTTTTTTTTAAATATATATACCAAAATACACATAAAATATTTAAATTTGTATTGAAATAAATATACAAAATGCATATACAGTAAGGTAAATTTGTATTGAAAGAGATATTCAAAAATACATATAAAACAATGTAAATGTGTTTCAAAATATATATACGAATACACTTAAAATAAAGTAGATTTCTATAGAAATATATATACAAAATACATATGAAATTATGTAAATACGTATAAAAATATATATACAAAATACATATCAAATAATGTAAATTCGTGTCAAAATAAATAAACAAAATATCATGAAAAGAATGTGTATTTGTATGAAAATAGATAATAGATAATAAATTTGTATAAAATATATATGCAAGATACACATGAAATAATGTAAATATATAAAAAAAGTATATACAAAAAACAAATAGAATAATGTAAAATCGTATCAAAATAAATACACCGAATATTAATAAAATAATGAAAATTTGTATGAAAATAAAGATGCAAAATTCCCATAAAATAGCGTATTTCTTATAAAAATATATATACCAAAATACACATAATATATTTAAATTTGTATTGAAATAAATATACAAAATGCACATACAATAAGGTAAATTTGTATTGAAAGAGATATGCAAAAATACATATAAAACAATGTCAATTTGTTTCAAAATATATATACGAATACAAATAAAAAAACGTAGATTTCTATAAAAAATATATTTACAAAATACACATAAAATTAAGTAAATACGTATAAAAAAATGTATACAAAATACACATAAAATAATGTAAATTCGAATTAAAATAAATAAACAAAATACCAATTAAAGAATGTGTATTCGGATAAATATAAATATACTAAATACACATACAAAATAAACAAAATAACGTAGATTTGTAATAAAATATATGTACAAAATACACATAAAATAATGTAAATTTATATGAAAATATATATACAAATACACATAAAATACCATGAATCAGTATAAAAATATATATTCAAAATAAATATTAAATAATGTAAAAGCGTATAAAAATATATAGAAAAAGTCCATATAAAATTAAAATTAAGATGCAAAATACCTATAAAATAACGCATTTTTTATAAAATTATTGATACCAAAATACATATAAAATATTTGAACTTGTATTAAAATAAATATACAAAATGCACATACAATAAGGTAAATTTGTATTGAAATAGATATGCAAAAGACACAAAATAATGTAAATTTGTTTCAAAATAAATATACGAAAACACATAAAATAACGTAGATTTCTATAAAAATACATATACAAAATACACATAAAATTAATTAAATACGTATAAAAAAATGTATACAAAATACACATAAAATAATGTAAATTCGTATAAATGTAAATAAACAATATACCAATAAAAGAATGTGTATTTGTATAAATATAAATATACAAAATGCACATAAAATAACGTAAATTTATATAAAACTATATACATAAAATAACGCAAATTTCTATAAAAATATATGTACAAAAATGAACATTAAATAAATTTGCATAAAAATATATATACAAAACACACATTAGATAATGTAAATGAGTATAAAAATATGTATACAAAATACCTATGAAATAATCTAGATTCGTATCGAATTAAATTAAGAAATACCAATAAAATAATGTAATTTTGGATGAAAATATATATACAAAATACAAATAAAATAACCTAAATACAAATACAAATATACACATAAAATAATTTAAAATTGAATGAAATAAATATACAAAATAAACATAAAATAAGGTAAATTTGTAATGAAATATATGAAAAAATACACATAAAATAATATAAATTTGTATGAAAATATATATACAAATACACATTAAATAACATGAATTTGTATAAAATTTGTATCAAAATATATATGAAAATGTATATACAAAATACACATAAAATAATTTAAATACGTAGAAAAATATATATACAAAAAACACATAAAATAATGTAAATATGTATGAAAATATATAAACAAATACACATAAAATAATGTAAATTTGGATAAAATATATATCATAAAATAATGTAAATTCTTATCAAAATAAATAAACAAAATAACAATAAAAGAATGTGTATTTGTATGAATATAAATATACAAAATACACATAAAATAACTTAAATTTATATAAAACTATATACAAAAATACACAGAAGTAATTAAATTTGTATGAAAATATATACAAAATACACACGAAATAAGCTAAATTTGAATTGAAATATATATACAAAATACATGAAATAAAGTAAATCTGTATCAAAATATTTATACAAATACACATATAATAACGTAAATTTGTATGAAAATATATAAACAAAATACACATTAAATAATGTAAATACGTATAAAAAATATGTACAAAATACACATATAATCATGTAATTCGTATCAAAATAAATAAACAAAATACCAATAAAATAATATAAATTTGTATGAGTAAACGTGTATGTTGCATATTTTTTCAATACAAATTTACCTTATTATATACGCATTTTGTATATTAATTTTAAAACAAATTTAATTATTCGATAGGTATTTTTGTATCTGTATTTTTATAAACATATTCTTTATTTTTTGGGTATTTTGTCTCTTTATTTTCATACAAATTTACATTATTTTATTGATATTCTGCTCATTCATTTTGATAGGAATTGACATTATTCTATGTGTATTTTGTATATATTTTTCATACAAATTTACGTTATTTTATGTGTATTTGTTTATATATTTTGACACAAATTTACAATGTTTTATGGGTATTTTGTATAAACATTTCAAAAGAAATTTACCTAGTTTTATGTGTATTTTGTATATCTATTTTTATACAAACTCAAATTATTTCTATGTATTTTTGTATATATTTTAATACAAATTTTAGTTATGTTATGTGTATTTTGTAAATTTATTTTCATTCAAATATATATTATTTTATTGGTGTTTTCTTGATTTATATTGGTACGAATTTACATTATTTTATATGTACTTTGTATATATATATTTTTATACGCTTTTCCATTATTTAATATTTATTTTGAATATATATTTTTACACAAATTCATGGTATTTTATGCGTATTTGTATATATATTTTTATATAAATTTACATTATTTTATGTGTATTTTGTACATATATTTTATTACAAATCTACCTTATTTTATGTTTATTTTGGGTGGGTATTTAGTATATTTATATTTATCCAAATACACATTCTTTTATTGGTATTTTGTTTATTTATTTTGATACGAATTTTCATTTTTTCTAGGTGTATTTGATATATATATTTTTATACTTATTTACGTAATTTTATATGTATTTTGAATATATATTTTCATAGAAATTTACTCTTTATGTATCTATAGAAAATACACATGAAATAATCTAAATTCGTATCGAAATAAATGAACAAAATACCGATAAAATAATGTAATTTTGAATGAAAATATATATAGAAAATACACATAAAATAAAGTAAATACAAATAAATATATACACATCATATGATTTGAATTTGAATGAAAATAGATATAAAAATAAACTTAAAATAAGGCAAATTTATAATGAAACATATATACAAAATACACATAAAATAATGTAGATTTGTTTCAAAATATATATACGAATACTCATAAAATAACGTAGATTTCTATAGAAATATATATACAAAATACACATGAAATGTTGTAAATACGTATAAAAATATATATACAAAATACACATTAAATAATGTAAATTCGTGTCAAAATAAATAATTAAAATATCAATAAAAGAATGTGTATTTGTATTAAAATAAATATACAAAATACACTTACAATAAGGTAAATCTGTATTGAAATAGATATGCAAAATACAAATAAAACAATGTAAATTTGTTTCAAAATATATATACGAATACACATAAAATAACGTAGATTTGTATAAAAATATATATACAAAATACACATAAAATGAAGTAAATACGTATAAGAAAATGTATACAAAATACACATAAAATAATGTAAATTCGTATCAAAATAAATAAACAAAATACCAATAAAAGAATGTGTATTTGTATAAATATAAATATACAAAATACACACAAAATAAAGTAAATTTGTATAAAACTATATACAAAAATACACAGAAGTTATTAAACTCGTATGAAAATAGATATACAAAATACAGATAAAATAAGCTAAATTTGAATTGAAATGTATATAGAAAATACATAAAATAATGTAAATTTGTATCAAAATATTAATAAAAATACATATAATAACGTAAATTTGTTTAAAAATATATAAACAAAATACACATTAAGTAATGTAAATACGTATAAAAAATATGTACAAAATACACATATAATCATGTAATTCGCATCAAACTAAATAAACAAAATATCAATAAAATAATGTAAATTTGTATGAGAAAACATATACAAATACATATAAAATAACGCTAATTTCCATAAAAATATATGTAAAAAAATGAATGTAAAATAAAGTAACTTTGGATAAAAATATATATACAAAACACTTATTAAATAATGTAAATGCGTACATAAAATAAACTAAATTTGTATAAAACTATATACAAAAATACACAAAAATAATTTAAATTTGTATGAAAAGAAATATACAAAAAACACATAAAATTAGGTTAATTTGTATTGAAATACACAAACAAAATACATATAAAATAGTGTAAATTTGAAAGAAAATATATAAACAAATACACATATAATAACGTAAATTTGTATGAAATATATAATCAAAATACACATTAAATAATGAAAATATGTATAAAAAAATATATACAAAACACAAATAGAATAATGTAAAATCGTATCAAAATATATACACAGAATATTAATAAAGTAATGTAAATTTGTATGAAAATTAAGATGCAAAATACCTATAAAATAATGCACTTTTTATAAAAATATTGATACCAAAATACACATAAAATATTTGAATGTGTATTAAAATAAATATACAAAATGCACATACAATAAGGTAAATTTGTATTGAAATAGATATGCAAAATACATATAAAATAATGTAAATTTGTTTAAAAATAAATATACGAAAACACATAAAATAACGTAGATTTCTATAAAAATACATATACAAAATACACATAACATTAAGTAAATACGTATAAAAAAATATATACAAAATACACATAAAATAATGTAAATTCGTATAAATGTAAATAAACAATATACCAATAAAAGAATGTGTATTTGTAAAATACACATAAAATAACGTAGATTTCTATAAAAATAAATAAACATAAAATGAAGTAAATACGTATAAAAAAAAATGAATACAAAAAATACATAAAAATCGTATCAAAATAAATAAACAAAATACCAGTAAAAGAAAGTGTATTTGTATAAATATAAATATACAAAATACACATAAAATATCGTAAATTTGTATAAAACTATATACAAAAATTCACAGAAGTAATTAAATTTGTATGAAAATATATATACAAAATACAGCTAAAATGAGCTAAATTTGATTTGTAATGTACATACAAAATACATAAAATAATGTAAATCTGTATCAAAATATTTATACAAATACATATAATAACGTAGATTTGTTTAAAAATATATAAACAAAATACACATTAGGTAATGTAAATACGTATAAAAAATATGTACAAAATACATATATAATCATGTAATTCGTATCAAAATAAATAAACAAAATAGCAATAAAATAATGTAAATTTGTATGAGAAAACATATACAAATAACGCAAATTTCTATAAAAATACATGTACAAAAATGCACATAAAATAAAGTAAATTTGCAAAAAAATATTTATACAAAACTCACACTAAATAATGTAAATGCGTACATAAAATAACCTAAATTTGTATAAAACTATATACAAAAATACACAAAAATAATTTAAATTTGTTTGAAAAGAAATATACAAAATACACATAAAACTAGGTAAATTTGTATTGAAATACATATACAAAATACACATCAAATAATGTAGATTTGAATGAAAATATATAAACAAATACACTTAAAATAACGTAAATTTGTATAAAATATATATGCAAGATACACATTAAATAATGTAAATGTGTATAAAAATATATATACAAAAAACAAATAGAATAATGTAAAATCGTATCAAAATAAATACACAGAATATCAATAAAATAATGTAAATTTGTATGAAAATAAAGATGCAAAATTCCCAAAAATTATCGCATTTTTTATAAAAATATATTTACCAAAATACACATAAAATATTTAAATTTGTATTGAAATAAATATACAAAATGCATATACAGTAAGGTAAATTTGTATTGAAAGAGATATTAAAAAATACATATAAAACAATGTAAATTTGTTTCAAAATATATATACGAATACAAATAAAATAAAGTAGATTTCTATAAAAATATATATATAAAATACATATGAAATTATGTAAATACGTATAAAAATATATATACAAAATACATATCAAATAATGTAAATTCGTGTGAAAATAAATAAACAAAATATCATGAAAAGAATGTGTATTTGTATGAAAATAGATAATAGATAATAAATTTGTATAAAATATATATGCAAGATACACATTAAATAATGTAAATATGTATAAAAAAGTATATACAAAAACAAATAGAATAATGTAACATCGTATCAAAATAAATACACCGAATATTAATAAAATAATGTAAATTTGTATGAAAATAAAGATGCAAAATTCCCATAAAATAGCGCATTTCTTATAAAAATATATATACCAAAATATACATAAAATATTTAAATTTGCATTGAAATAAATATACAAAATGCACATACAATAAGGTAAATTTGTATTGAAAGAGATATGCAAAAATACATATAAAACAATGTAAATTTGTTTCAAAATATATATACGAATACAAATAAAAAAACGTAGATTTCTATAAAAATATATATACAAAATACACATAAAATTAAGTAAATACGTATAAAAAAATGTATACAAAATACACATAAAATAATGTAATTTCGAATTAAAATAAATGTAAATTTGAATGAAAATATAAAAACAAATACACTTAAAATAACGTAAATTTGTGTAAAATATATATGCAAGATACACATTAAATAATGTAAATGTTTATAAAAAATATATATACAAAAAACAAATAGAATAATGTAAAATCGTATCAAAATAAATACACAGAATATCAATAAAATAATGTAAATTTGTATGAAAATATAGATGCAAAATTCCCAAAAATTATCGCATTTTTTATAAAAATAAATATCCCAAAATACACATAAAATATTTAAATTTGTATTGAAATAAATATACAAAATGCATATACAGTAAGGTAAATTTGTATTAAAAGAGATATTCAAAAATACATATAAAACAATGTAAATTTGTTTCAAAATATATATACGAATACACATAAAATAAAGTAGATTTCTATAGAAATATATATACAAAATACATATGAAATTATGTAAATACGTAAAAAAATATATATACAAAATACATATCAAATAATGTAAATTCGTGTCAAAATAAATAAACAAAATATCATGTAAAGAATGTGTATTTGTATAGAAATAGATAAAAGATAATAAATTTGTATAAAATATATATGCAAGATACTCATTAAATAATGTAAATATGTATAAAAAAGTATAAACAAAAAACAAATAGAATAATGTAAATTCGTATCAAAATAAATACACCGAATATTAATAAAACAATGTAAATTTGTATGAAAATAAAGATGCAAAATTCCCATAAAATAGCGCATTTCTTATAAAAATATATATACCAAAATACACATGAAATATTTAAATTTGTATTGAAATAAATATACAAAATGCACATACAATAAGGTAAATTTGTATTCAAAGAGATATGCAAAAATACATATAAAACAATGTAAATTTGTTTCAAAATATATATACGAATACAAATAAAAAAATGTAGATTTCTATAAAAATATATATACAAAATACACATAAAATTAAGTAAATACGTATAAAAAAATGTATACACAATACATATAAAATAATGTAAATTCGATTTAAAATAAATAAACAAAATACCAATAAAAGAATGTGTAATTGGATAAATATAAATATACAAAATACATATACAAAATAAACATAAAATAAGTTAGATTTGTAATAAAATATATGTACAAAATACACATAAAATAATGTAAATTTATATGAAAATATATATACAAATATACATAAAATACCATGAATTTGTATAAAAATATATATTCAAAATAAATATTAAATAATGTAAAAGCGTATAAAAAATATATATACAAAGTACATATAAAATAATAAATGTATCAATATAATATAAAAACAAAACAAACACTCAATAATATATATAAATATATATATATATATATATATATATATATATATATATATATATATATATATAGATATATATATATATATATATATATATATATATATATATATATGAATGAAAATAAATTTACAAAATACACATAACATAACTAAAATTTGTATTAAAATATATACAAAAATACATAGAAATAATTTGAGTTTGTATGAAAATAGATATACAAAATACACATAAAACTAGGTAAATTTCTTTTGAAATGTATACACAAAATAGCCATAAAATATTGTAAATTTGTGTCAAAATATATAAACAAATACACTTAAAATAACGTAAATTTGTATGAAAAATATATACAAAATACACATAGAATAATGCCAATTCGTATCAAAATGAATAAGCAGAATATCAATAAAATAATGTATATTTGTATGAAAATAAAGATGCAAAATACCCAAAAAATAAAGCATATGTTTATAAAAATACAGATACAAAAATACACATCGAATAATTAAATTTGTATTAAAATTAATATACAAAATGCGTATATAATAAGGTAATTTGTATTGAAAAAATATACAATATACACGTTTACTCACCCAAATTTATATTATTTTATTGGTATTTTGTTTATTTATTTTGATACGAATTACATGATTATATGTGTATTTTGTACACATTTTTTTTATATGTATTTACGTTATTTAATGTGTATTTTGTTTATATGTTTTCATACAAATTTACGTTATTATATTTGTATGTGTATTGAAAAAATATACTATATACACGTTTACTCACGTAAATTTATATTATTTTATTGGTATTTTGTTTATTTATTTTGATACGAATTACATGATTATATGTGTATTTTGTACACATTTTTTTATATGTATTTACATTATTTAATGTGTATTTTGTTTATATATTTTCATACAAATTTACGTTATTATATGTGTATTTGTATAAATATTTTGATACAAATTTACTTTATTTCATGTATTTTGTATATATATTTCAATTCAAATTCAGCTTATTTTGTGTGTATTTTGTATATATTTTCATACAAATTTAATTACTTCTGTGTATTTATGTATATAGTTTTATATAAATTTACGTTATTTTATGTGTATTTTGTATACAAATACACATTCTTTTATTGGTATTTTGTTTATTTATTTTGATACGAATTTACATTATTTTATGTGTATTTTGTATACATTTTTTTATACGTATTTACTTCATTTTATGTGTATTTTGTATATATATATATATATTTATAGAAATCTACGTTATTTTATGTGTATTCGTATACATATTTTGAAACAAATTTACATTGCTTTATATGCATTTTGCGTATCTATTTCAATACAAATTTACCTTATTGTATGTGTTTTTTATATATTTATTTTAATACAAATCTAATTTTTTTATGTTTATTTTGGTATATATATTTTTATAAATAAAAAAAATCCGTTATTTTATGGGTATTTTGCCTCTTTATTTTCATACAAATTTACATTATTTTATTAATATTCTGTGTATTTATTTTGATACGATTTTACATTATTCTATTTGTGTTTTGTATATATTTTTTTATACAAATTTACGTTATTTTAAGTGTATTTGTTTATGTATTTTCATTCAAATTTACATTATTTTATGTGTATTTTGTATATGTATTTCCAAACAAATTTACCTAATTTATGTGTATTTTGTATATTTATTTTCATACAAATTTAAAATATTTTTGTGTATTTTTGTATATAGTTTGATACAAATTTAGGTTATTTTATGTGTATTTTGAATATCTATTAAATATATATACAAAATACATATGAAATTATGTAAATACGTATAAAAATATATATACAAAATACATATCAAATAATGTAGATTCGTGTCAAAATAAATAAACAAAATATCATGAAAAGAATGTGTATTTGTATGAAAATAGATAATAGATAATAAATTTGTATAAAATATATATGCAAGATACACATTAAATAATGTAAATATGTATAAAAAAGTATATACAAAAAACAAATAGAATAATGTAAAATCGTATCAAAATAAATACACCGAATATTAATAAAATAATGTAAATTTGTATGAAAATAAAGAAGCAAAATTCCCATAAAATAGCGCATTTCTTATAAAAATATATATACCAAAATACACATAAAATTTTTAAATTTGTATTGAAATAAATATACAAAATGCATATACAATAAGATCAATTTGTATTGAAAGAGATATGCAAAAATACATATAAAACAATGTAAATTTGTTTAAAAATATATATACGAATACAAATAAAAAAACGTAGATTTCTATAAAAATATATATACAAAATACACATAAAATTAAGTAAATACGTATAAAAAAATTTATTCAAAATACACATAAAATAATGTAAATTCGATTTAAAATAGATAAACAAAATACCAATAAAAGAATGTGTATTTGGATAAATATAAATATACAAAATACACATACAAAATAAACACAAAATAAGGTAGATTTGTAATAAAATATATGTACAAAATACACATACAATAATGTAAATTTATATGAAAATATATATACAAATACACATAAAATACCATGAATTTGTATAAAATATATATTCAAAATAAATATTAAATAATGTAAGAGCGTATAAAAATATATACAAAGTACATATAAAATGAAAATTAAGATGCAAAATATCTATAAAATAACGCATTTTTTTTATAAAATTATTGATACCAAAATACACATAAAATATTTGACTTGTATTAAACTTGTCTTAAAATAAATATACAAAATGCACATACAATAAGGTAAATTTGTATTGAAATAGATATGCAAAATACATATAAAATAATGTAAATTTGTTTCAAAATATATATACGAATACACATAAAATAACGTAGATTTCTATAAAAATACATATACAAAATACACATAATATTAAGTAAATACGTATAAAAAAATGTATACAAAATACACATAAAATAATGTAAATTCGTATAAATGTAAATAAACAATATACCAATAAAAGAATGTGTATTTGTATAAATATAAATATACTAAATGCACATAAAATAACGTAGATTTATATAAAACTATATACATAAAATAACGCAAATTTCTATAAAAATATATGTACAAAAATGAACATAAAATAAATTTGCATAAAAATATATATACAAAACACACTTTAGATAATGTAAATGAGTATAAAAATATGTATACAAAATACCTATGAAATAATCTAAATTCGTATCGAGTTATATTAAGAAATACCAATAAAATAATGTAGTTTTGGATGAAAATATATATACAAAATACACATAAAATAACCTAAATACAAATATAAGTATACACATAAAATAATTTAAAATTGAATAAAATAAATATACAAATACACATTAAATAACATGAATTTGTATAAAATTTGTATCAAAATATATACTTATACACACAATGAAATAACGTAATTTTTTTTATGAAAATGTATATACAAATACACATAAAATAATTTAAATACGTAGAAAAATATATATATACAAAAAACACATAAAATAATGTAAATTTGTATGAAAATATATAAAGAAATACACATAAAATAATGTAAATTTGGATAAAATATATATACAAAATGAACATTAAATAATGTAAATATGTATAAAAAAATATACAAAATACACATAGAATAATGTTAAATCGTATCAAAATAAATAAAGAGAATATCAATAAAATAATGTAAATTTGTATGAAAATAAAGATGCAAAATATCCATATAATAACGCATATTTGCATAAAAATATATATACAAAAATACATATGAAATAGTTAAATTTGTATTAAAATAAATATAATTAATGCACGTACAATAAAGTAAATTTGTATTGAAATAGATATGCAAAATACACATCAATAATGTAAATTTGTATCAAAATATGTATACGAATACTCATAAAATAGAGTAAATTTCTATGAAAATATACATACAAAATACATGTACAAAAAACACATAAAATAATGTAGATTTGTATGAAATGAAAACAAATACATTTTATATAAAATATATATACAAAATACACATAGAATAATGTAAAATCATATCAAAATAAATACACAGAATATCAATAAAATAATGTAAATTTGTATGAAAATAAAGATGCAAAATACCCATAAAATAAAGCATATTTTTATAAAAATACATATACAAAAATACACATAGATTAATCAAATTTGTATTAAAATTAATATACAATATGCACATACAATAAGGTAAATTTGTATTGAAAAATATGCAAAATACACATAAAACAATGTAAATTTGTTTCAAAATATATATACGAAAACACATAAAACAACGTAGATTTCTATAGAAATATATATACAAAATACAGTTAAAATAATGTAAATACGTATAAAAATATATATACAAAATACACATTAAATAATGTTAATTCGTGTCAAAATAAATAAACATATTATCATGAAAAGAATGTGTATTTGTATGAAAATAGATATACAAAATACACATAAAATAACCTAAATTTGTATAAAACTATATTCAAAAATACACAAAAATTATTTAAACTTGTATGAAAATAAATATACAAAAAAACATATAATATTAGGTAAATTTGTATTGAAATACATATACAAAATACACATAAAATAATGTAAATTTGAATGAAAATATATAAACATATAGACTTAAAATAACGTAAATTTGTATCAAATATATATACAAAAAACTCATTAAATAATGTAAATATGTATGAAAAAATATATACAAAACACAAATAAAATAATGTAAAATCGTATCAAAATAAATACAGAAAATATTAATAAAATAATGTAAATTTGTATGAAAATTAAGATGCAAAATACCCATAAAATAACGCATTTTTTATAAAAATATATATACGAAAAAGATAAAATATTTGATTTTGTATTAAAATAAATAGATATACAAAATACACATAAAATAAGCTAAATTTGAATTGAAATATATATACAAAATACATAAAATAATGTAAATTTGTATCAAAATACTTATACAAATACACATATAATAACGTAAATTTGTATAAAATATATAAACAAAATACATTAAATAATGTAAATACGTATAAAAAATGTAAAAAATACACAAATAATCATGTAATTCGTATCAAAATAAATAGACAAAATACCAATAAAATAATGTAAATTTCTATGAGAAAACATATACAAAATACACATAAATAACGCAAATATCAATAAAAATATATATAATATAATATATTTTTAAACATATTTAAAATATTTAATGTATATTTTGTATATATATATTTTATCCAAATTTACGTTATTTTATATGTATTTGTTTATATATTTTCATACAAATTTACATTATTTTATGTGAGTTTTGTATATGTATTTCAATACAAATTTGCCTAACTTTATATGTATTTTGCATATCTATTTTCAAACAAATTTAAATTATTTTTGTGTATTTTTGTATATATTTTTATACAAATTTTAGTTATTTTATTTGTTTTTTGTATATATATTTTCCTACAAATATACATTCTTTTATTTGAATTTTGAGTATTTAATTTTTTACGAATTTACATTATTTTATGTGTATTTTGTATATATATTTTTCTACGTATTTAAACTATTCTATGTGTTTTATATATACATTTTCATAAAAATTTACGTTATTTTATTGTGTGTATTCGTATATATTTTGAAACAAATTTTATACAAATTCATGTTATTTTATGTGTATTTGTATATATATTTTCATACAAATTTATATTATTTTATGTGTATTCTTACATATATTTTATTACAAATTTACCTTATTTTATGTTTATTTTGTATATTTATTTCATTCAATTTTAAATTATTTAATGTGTATATTTGTATTTGTAATACAATTTAATTATTTTATGTGTTTTTATATATATTTTCATAAAAATATACATTATTTTATTGGTATTTTCTTAATTTAACTCGATACGAATTTAGATTATTTCATAGGTATTTTGTATACATAGTTTTATACTCATATACTTTATCTAATGAGTCTTTTGTATATATTTTTTTATGCAAATTAATTTTATATGTATTTTTGTACATATATTTTTATAGAAATTTACCTAGTTTTATGTGTATTTTGAATATATTTTCATACAAACTCAAATTATTTTATGTATTTTGTATATATTTCAATAAAAATTTTAGTTATGTAAGTATTATTTTTTAATTCTATTTTAAATCAAATATAGAGTATTTTATATGTATTTTGTTTATTTATATAGATACTAATTTACCTTATTTAAAATGTACTTTGTATATATATTTTATACGCATTTACGTTATTTTATTTATTTTGAATATATAATTTTATACAAATTTAGCTTATTTTATGTGTATTTGTATATATATTTTCATATAAATTTACATTATTTTATGTATTTTTGTTCATATATTTCATTACAAATTTACCTTATTTTATGTTTATTTTGTATGTGTTGTACATTTATATTTATAGAAATACACATTTTTTATTGGTATTTTGTTTATTTATTTTTATTCGAATTTACATTATTTTATGTGTATTTTGTTTACATTTTTATACGTATTTACTTAATTTTATTTGTATTTTGTATATATATATTCATAGAAATCAACGTTATTTGATTTGTATTCGTATATATATTTTGAAACAAATTTACATTGTTTTATATGTACAATAAGGTAAATTTGTATTGAAATAGATATGCAAAATCCATATAAAGCAATGTAAATTTGTTTCAAAATACGTATACGAATACACATAAAATAACGTAGATTTCTAAAAAAAATATACAAAATACACCTAAAATGAAGTAAATACGTATAAAAAAAATGTATGCAAAATACACATAGAATAATGTAGATTCGTATCAAAATAAATAAACAAAATACAAATAAAAGAATGTGTATTTGTATAAATATAAATATACAAAATACACTTAAAATAACGTAAATTTATATAAAACTATATACAAAAATACACAGAAGTAATTAAATTTGTATGAAAATATATACAAAATACACACAAAATAAGCTAAATTTGAATTGAAAAATATAGACAAAATACATGAAATAAAATAAATTTGTATCAAAATATTTATACAAATACACATATAATAACGTAAATTTGTATGAAAATATATAAACAAAATACACATTAAATAATGTAAATACGTATAAAAATGTGTACAAAATACACATATAATCATGTAATTCGTATCAAAATAAATAAACAAAATACCAATAAAATAATATAAATTTGTATGAGTAAACGTGTATAAATATAAATGTACAAAATACACATACAAAATAAACATAAAATAAGGTAAATTTGTAATGAAATATATGTACAAAATACACATAAAATAATGTAAATTTATATGAAAATATATATACAAATACACATAAAATACCATGAATTTGTATAAAATTATACATTCAAAATAAATATTAAATAATGTAAATGCGTATAAAAATATATATAAAAAGTACATATAAAATAATGTAAATTCGTATCAATATAAATCAACAAAATACCAATAAAATAATATATATTTGAATGAAAATAGATTTACAAAATACACATAACCTAACTAAAATTTGTATTGAAATATATACAAAAATACATATAAATAATTTGAGTTTGTATGAAAATAGCTATTCAAAATACACATAAAACTAGGTAAATTTCTTTTGAAATATATATACAAAATACCCATAAAATATTGTAAATTTGTGTCAAATACACATAAATACACATAAAATAACAAATACACATAAAATAACGTAAATTTGTATAAAAAATATATACACAATACACATAGAATAATGTCAAATCGTATCAAAATGAATGAGCAGAATATCAATAAAATAACGTAAATTTGTATGAAACTAAAGATGCAAAATACCCATAAAATAAAGCATATTTTTATAAAAATACATATACAAAAATTTACATTATTTGATATGTATTTTGTATATACTATATTTTTATACGTATTTACATAATTTCATATGTATTTTGTATATATATTTCAATAGAAATCTACTTTATTTTATGTGTATTCGTATATATATTTTGAAACAAATTTACATTGTTTTATATGTATTTTTGAATATCTCTTTTAATACAAATTTACCTTACTGTATATGCATTTTGTATATTTATTTCAATACAAATTTAAATATTTTATGTGTATTTTGGTATATATATTTTTATAAAATTTTCATACAAATTTACATTATTTTATTGATATTCTGTGTATTTATTTTGATATGATTTTACATTATTCTATTTGATTTTTGTATATATTTTTTTATACGCATTTACATTATTTAATGTGTATCTTGCATATATTTTTTACAAATTTACGTTATTTTAAGTGTATTTGTTTTTATATTTTCATTCAAATTTACATTTATTTTAATTCGAAATTACATTATTTTATGTGTATTTTGTAAAAAAAATTTATACGTATTTACTTAATTTTATGTTTATTTTGTATATATATTTTTACAGAAATCTACGTTTTTTTATTTGTATTCGTATATATATTTTGAAACAAATTTACATTGTTTTATATGTATTTTTGCATATCTCTTTCAATACAAATTTACCTTATTGTATGTGCATTTTGTATATTTATTTCAATGCAAATTTAAATATTTTATGTGTATTTTGGTATATATATTTTTATAAGAAATGCGCTATTTTATGGGAATTTTGCATCTTTATTTTCATACAAATTTACATTATTTTATTAATATTCGGTGTATTTATTTTGATACGATGTTACGTTATTCTATTTGTTATCTTTTTTTATACATATTTACATTATTTAATGTGTATCTTGCATATATATTTTATACAAATTTATTATCTATTATCTATTTTCATACAAATACACATTCTTTTCATGATATTTTGTTTATTTATTTTGACACGAATTTACATTATTTGATATGTATTTTGTATATATATATTTATACGTATTTACATAATTTCATATGTATTTTGTATATATATTTCTATAGAAATCTACTTTATTTTATGTGTATTCGTATATGTATTTTGAAACAAATTTACATTGTTTTATATGTATTTTTGAATATCTCTTTCAATACAAATTTACCTTACTGTATATGCATTTTGTATATTTATTTCAATACAAATTTAAATATTTTATGTGTATTTTGGTAAATATATTTTTATAAAAAATGCGATAATTTTTGGGAATTTTGTATCTATATTTTCATACAAATTTACATTATTTTATTAATATTCTGTGTATTTATTTTGATACGATTTTACATTATTCTATTTGTTTTTTGTATATTTTTTTTTATACACATTTACATTATTTAATGTGTATCTTGCATATATATTTTATACAAATTTATGTTATTTAAGTGTATTTCTGTGTATTACAAAAATACACAGAAGTATTTTAATTTGTATGAAAATAGATATACAAAATAAGGTAAATTCGTTTCAAATTCAATAAACAAAATTCAGATAAAAGAAAGTATATTTGTAGAAAAAATAAATATACAAAATACACATAAAATAACGAAAATTTGTTTGAAAATATATAAAAAAATAAACAAAAATAATTTCAATTTGTATGAAAATAAATATACAAAATACACATGTATTTTGTATAACTATTTTCATACAAATTTAATTACTTTTGTGTATTTTTGCATATAGTTTTATATAAATTTACGTTATTTTATTTGAATTTTGTATATTTATATTTATACAATACACATTCTTTTATTAGTATTTTGTTTATTTATTTTGATACGAGTTTACATTATTTTATGTGTATTTTGTATACATTTTTTTATACGTATTTACTTCATTTTACGTGTATTTTGTATATATATTTTTATACAAATCTACGTTATTTTATGTGTATTCGTATATATATTTTGAAACAAATTTACATTGCTTTATATGTATTTTGCATATCTATTTCAATACAGATTTACCTTATTGTATGTGTATTTTGTATATTTATTTTAATACAAATAAATTTTTTTATTTATATATATTTAAAAAAAATGCGTTATTTTATGGGTATTTTGCTTCTTTATTTTCATACAAATTTACATTATTTTATTAATATTCTGTGTATTTATTTTGATAAGATTTTACATTATTCTATTTGTGTTTTGTATATATTTTTTTTATACAAATTTACGTTATTTTAAGTGTATTTGTTTATGTATTTTCATTCAAATTTACATTATTTTATGTGTATTTTGTATATGTATTTCAATACAAATTTACCTATTTTTATATGTTTTTTATATATTTATTTTCATACAAGTTTAAATTATTTTTGTGTATTTTTGTATATAGTTTTATACAAATTTAGGTTATTTTATGTGTATTTTGTATATCTATTTTCATACAAATACACATTCTTTTATTGACATTTTGTTTATTTATTTTGACGTGAATTTACATTATTTAATGTGTATTTTGTATATATATTTTTATACATATTTACATCCTTTCATGTGTATTTTGTATATTTATAAAAAATGCGTTATTTTATGGGTATTTTGCATCTTTATTTTCATACAAATTTACATTATTTTATTTATATTCTGTGTATTTATTTTAATACGATTTTACATTATTCTATTTGTGTTTTGTATATATATTTTTTATACATATATACATTATTTAATGAGTATTTTTTTTATATATTGTATACAAATTTATGTTAATTTAAGTGTATTTTTTTATATATTTTCATTCAAATTTACTTTATTTTATGTGTATTTTGTATATGTATTTCTTTACAATTTTACCTAATTTTATGTGTATTTTGTATATTTATTTTCATACAAATTTAACTTATGTTTTTGTATTTTTATATATAGTTTTATACAAATTTACGTTATTTTATGTGTATTTTGTATATGTATTTTCATACAAATACACATTCTTTTAAAGATATTTTAATTATTTATTTTGACACGAAATTACATTATTTAATGTGTATTTTGTATATATATTTTTACACGTATTTACAACATTTCATGTGTATTTTGTATATATATTTCTATAGAAATCTACGTTATTTTATGTGTATTCGTATATATATTTTGAAACAAATCTACATTATTTTATGTGTATTTTGTATATATATTTCATTATAAATTTGCCTTATTTTAAGTTTATTTTTATATCTATTTTCATTCAAATTCAAATCATTTTGTGCGTATATATTTATTTGTATTTACGTTATTTTATGTGTATTTTCTATATATATTTTCATTCAAAATTACATTATTTTATCGGTATTTTATTCATTTATTTCGATACGAATTTAGATTATTTCATGTGTATTTTCTATACATATACATATAGAGCAAATTTCTATGAAAATATATATTCAAAATACATATAAAATTATGTAAATAAGTATAAAAATATATATATCAAATACACCAAAAAAAAAATGAAAATTCGTATCAAAATAAATAAATAAAATTCCGATAAAAGAACGTATATTTGTCGGAAAATAAATATACAAAATACACATAAAATTACGAAAATTTGAATAAAAATATATACAAAAATACACAAAATTAATTTCAATTTGTATGATTATAGATATACAAAATACACATATAATTAGTTAAATTTGTATTTAAATACATGTACAAAATTCACATAAAATAATGTAAATTTGTATGAAATGAAAACAAATTCACATAAAATAACGTACATTGGTATAAAATAGATATACAAAATATACATAGAATAATGTAAAATCGTATCAAAATAAATACACAGAATATCAATAAAATAATGTAATTTTGTATGAAAATAAAGATGCAAAATACCCATAAAATAAAGCATATTTTTATAAAAATACATATACAAAAATACACATACAATAGCTTAATTTGTATTAAAATTAATATACAAAATGCACGTACAATAAGGTAAATTTGTATTGAAAAAATATGCAAAATGCGCATAAAACAATGTATATTTGTTTCAAAATATATATACGAATCCATATGAAATAACGTATATTTCTATAGAAATATATATAAAAAATACACATGAAATGACGTAAATACGTATAAAAATATATATACACAATACACATTAAATTATGTAAATTCGCATCAAAATAAAAAAACAAAATATCAATAAAAGAATGTGTATTTGTATGAAAATAGATATACAAAATACACATAAAATATTGTAAATTTGAATAAAACTCTATACAAAAATACACAAAAAATAATTTAAATTTGTATAAAATATATATACAAAATACACATGAAATTAGGTAAATTTCTATTGAAATACATATACAAAATACACATAAAATAATATAAATTTGAATAAAAATATATAAACAAATACACTTAAAATAACGAAAATTTGTATCAAATATATATAGAAAATACACATTAAATAATGTAAATATGTATAAAAAATATATAGAAAACTCAAATAGAATAATGTAAAATAGTATCAAAATAAATTCACAGAATATTAATAAAATAATGTAAATTTGTATGAAAATAAAGATGCAAAATACCCGTAAAACAACACATTTTTTATGTAAATATATATACCAAAATGCACATAAAATATTTAAATTTGTATTACAATAAATATACAAAATGCACATACAATAAGGTAAATTTGTATTGAAATAGATATGCAAAATACATATAAAACAATGTAAATTTGTTTCAAAATATACATACGAATACACATAAAATAACGTAGATTTCTATAAAATATATATACAAAATACACATAAAATGAAGTAAATGCGTATAAGAAAATGTATACAAAATACACATAAAATAATGTAAATTCGTATCAAAATAAATAAACTAAATGCCAATAAAAGAATGTTTACTTGTATAAATATAAATATACAAAATACACATAAATTAACGTAAAATTGTATAAAACTTAATACAAAAATAAACAAAAATAATTAAATTTGTATAAAAATAGATATACAAAAGACACATAAAATAAGCTAAATTTGAATTGAAATAAATATAGAAAATACATAAAATAGTGTAAATTTGTATCAAAATATATATTCAAATACACATATAATAACGTAAATTTGTATAAAAATATATAAACAAAATACACATTAAATAATGTAAATACGTATAAAAGATATGTACGTAATGTAAAAATTTATAAAATTAAAGATGCAAAATACCCATAAAATATCTCATATTTAAAAAAAAATATATACAAAAATACACATAAAATAATTAAATTTGTATTAAAATAAATATACAAAATACACATAAAATAAGGTAGATTTTTATTGAAATAGATATGCAAAAAACACATAAAATAATGAAAATTTTTATCAAAATATATACGAATACACACAATAAAATTACGTAAATTTTTATGAAAATATATATACAAAATACACATAAAATAATGTAAATAAATAGAAAAATATATATAAAAAATGCACATAAAATAATGTAAATTCGTATCAAAATAAATAAACAAAATTTCCTCTAAAAGAAGGTATCTGTGTAGGAAAATATATATACAAAATACAAATAAGAAAAAAAAATTGTATAAAAATAATACAAAAATACACAAAAATAATTTAAATTTGTTTGAAAATAGATATGCAAAATACAAATGAAATTAGGCAAATTTTATTGAAATACATATACAAAATACACATAAAATAATGTAAATTTGTATGAAAATATATAAACAAATACACATAAGATAACGTAAATTACCATAAAATATATGTACAAAAAATATATTAAATAATGTAAATATGTCTAAAAATATATATACAAAATACACAGAATAACGTAAAATCGTATCAAAATAAATAAACAGACAATCAATAAAATAATGTAAATTTGTATGAAAATAAAGATGCAAAATACCCATATAATAACGCATATTTGTTTAAAAATATATACAAAATACACATAAAATAATTAAATTTGCATCAAAATAAATATACAAAAGGCACATACAATTAAGAAAATTTGTATTGAAATAGTTATGCGAATTACACATAAATATTGTAAATTTGTATCAAATATATATACGAATACATATAAAAGAAAATTTCTATGAAAATATATAGACAAAATACATATAAACTTCTGTATATAAGTATAAAAAGATATATATATATATATATATATATATATATATATATATATATATATATATATATATATATATATATATATATATATATATATATATATATATATATATATATATATATATATATATATATATATATATATATATATATATATATATATATATATATATATATATATATATATATATATATATATATATATATATATATATATATATATATCAAATACACCTAAAATAATGAAAATTCGTATCAAAATAAATAAACAAAATTCCGATAAAAGAACGTATATTTGTAGGAAATTAAATATATAAAATTCACATAAAATTACGTAAATTTGAATAAAAATATATACTAAAATACACAAAATTAATTTCAATTTGTATGAAAATAGATATACATAATACACATATAATTAGTTAAATTTGTATTTAAATACATGTACAAAATACACATAAAATAATGTAAATTTGTATGAAATGAAAACAAATTCACATAAAATTACGTTCATTTGTATGAAATATATATACAAAATATACATAGAATAATGTAAAATCGTATCAAAATAAATACACAGAATATCAATAAAATAAGGTAAATTTGTATGAAAATAAAGATGCAAAATACCCATAAATTAAAGCATTTTTTTTATGAAAATACATATACAAAAATACACATAGAATAGTTAAATTTGTATTAAAATTAATATACAAAATGCACGTACAATAAGGTAAATTTATATTGAAAAAATATGCAAAAAGCACATAAAACAATGTATATTTGTTTCAAAATATATATATACGAATACACATAAAATAACATATATTTCTATGGAAATATATATGCAAAATACACATGAAATGACGTAAATACGTATAAAAATATATATACACAATACACATTAAATTATGTGAAATCGCGTCAAAATAAATAAACAAAATATCAATAAAAAATGTGTATTTGTATGAAAATAGATATACAAAATACACATAAAATATTTTAAATTTAAATAAAACTCTTTTTATTAAAATATATATACAAAAATAATAAAATATTTAAATTTGTCTTACAATAAATATACAAAATGCACATACAATAAGGTAGATTTATATTGAAATAGATATGCTAAATACATATAAAACAATGTAAATTTGCTTCAAAATATATATACCAATACACATAAAATAACGTAGATTACTATAAAAATGTATATACAAAATACACATTAAATGAAGTAAATACGTATAAGAAAATGTTTACAAAGTACACATAAAATAATTAAATTTGTGTTAAAATAAATATACAAAATACACATACTGTGTATTTTGTATATCTTTTTTCATACAAATACTCATTCTTTTCATGATATTTTGTTTATTTATTTTGACACGAATTAACATTATTTAATGTGTATTTTGTATATATATTTTTATACGTATTTACATTATTTCAAGTGTATTTTGTATATATATTTCTATAGAAATCTGCGTTATTTTATGTGTATTCGTATATATATTTTGAAACAAATTTACATTATTTCATGTGTATTTTGAATATTTTTTCAATACAAATTTACCTTATTGTATGTGCATTTTGTATATTAATTTTAATTCAAATTTGATTAATCTATGTGTATTTTTTTATATGTATTTTTATAAAAATATGCTTTATTTTATGGGTATTATGCATCTTTATTTTCATACAAATTTACATTATTTTATTGATATTTTGTGTATTTATTTTGATATGATTTTACATTATTCTATGTGTATTTTGTATATATATTTTATATAAAATGTATTTGTTTTCATTTCATACAAATCTACATTATTTTATGTGTTTTTTGTACATGTATTTAAATACAAATTTAACTAGTTATATGTGTATTTTGTATATCTATTTTGTATGTATATTTTCATAGAAATTTACTCTATTTTATGAGTATTCGTATATATATTTTGATACAAATTTACATTATTGATGTGTATTTTGCATATCTATTTCAATACAAATTTACTTTATTTTACGTGCATTTTGTATATTTATTTTAATACAAATTTAACTATTTTATATGTATTTTTGTATATATATTTTTATGCAAATATGCGTTATTATATGGATATTTTGCATCTTTATTTTCATACAAATTTACATTATTTTATTGATATTCTCTTTATTTATTTTGATACGATTTAACATTATTCTATGTGTATTTTGCATATTTTTTTTTATACATATTTACATTATTTAATATTCATTTTGTATATATATTTTATCCAAATTTACATTATTTTATGTGTATTTGTTTATATATTTTCATAAAAATTTACATTATTTTATGTGTTTTTTTGTATATATATTTTTCTACGTATTTAAATTATTTTATGTGTATTTTGTATATACATTTTCATAAAAAAATTACGTTATTTTATTGTGTGTATAAGTATATATTTTGATACAAATTTTATACAAAATTTTATACAAATGTTATTTAATGTGTATTTGTTTAAAAATTTTCATACAAATTTATATTATTTTATGTGTATTTTTTCATATATTTCATTACAAATTTACCTTACTTTATGTTTATTTTGTATTTTTATTTCATTCAATTTTAAATTATTTTATGTGTATATTTGTATTTGTATTTAGGTTATTTTATGTGTGTTTTGTATATATATTTTCATCCAAAATTACATTATTTTATTGATATTTTCTTAATTTAATTCGATACGAATTTAGATTATTTCATAGGTATTTTGTATACATATTTTTATACTCATTTACATTATCTAAAGTGTGTTTTGAATATATATTTTTATGCAAATTTATTTTATGTTCATTTTTGTACATATATTTTTATAGAAATTTGCGTTATTTTATGTATATAGTTTTATATAAATTTACGTTATTTTATGTGCATTTTGTATATTTATATTTATACAAATACACATTCTTTTATTGGTATATTGTTTATTTACATTTATACGAATTTACATTATTTTATGTGTATTTTGTATACATTTTTTTATACGTATTTACTTAATATTATGTGTATTTTGTATATGTATTTTTATAGAAATCTACGTTATTTTAAGTGTATTCGTATATATATTTTGAAACAAATTTACATTATTTTATATGTATTTTGCATATCTATTTCAATACAAATTTACCTTATTGTATGTGCATTTTGTATATTTATTTTAATACAAATTCAAATATTTTATGTGTATTTTGGTATCAATATTTTTATAAAAAATGCGTTATTTTATAGGTATTTCGCATCTTAATTTTCATACAAATTTACATTATTTTATTAATATTCTGTGTATATATTTTGATACGATTTTACATTATTCTATTTGTGTTTTGTATATATTTTTTTATACATATTTACATTATTTAATATGTATTTTGATTATATATTTCATACAAATTTACGTTATTATTTGTGTATTTGTTTATATATTTTCTTTCAAATTTACATTATTTTATATGTATTTTGTATATGTATTTCAATAGAAATTAACCTAATTTTATGTGTATTTTGTATATTTCTTTTCATACAAATTTAAATTATTTTTGTGTATTTTTGTGTATAGTTTTATACAAATTTAGGTTATTTTATGTACGGATTTACATTATTTAATGTGTGTTTTGTATATATATTTTTATCCAAACCTACTTTATTTTAAGCCAATTTTTGGACATATATTTTTATGGAAATTAGCGTTATTTTATATGTATTTGTATATGTTTTCTCATACAAATTTACATTATTTTATTGATATTTTGTTTATTTAGTTTGATACGAATTAAATGATTATATGTATATTTTGTACATATTTTTTATACGTATTTACATTACTTAATGTGTATTTTGTTTATATATTTTTAAACAAATTTACGTTATTATATGTATTTTTATAGATATTTTGATACAAATTTACATTATTTTATGTATTTTCTATATACATTTCAATTCAAATTTAGCTTATTTTATCTGTATTTTGTATATCTATTTTCATACGAATTTAATAACTTCTGTGTATTTTTGTATATAGTTTTATAAAAAATTACGTTATTTTATGTTTATTTTGTATATTTATATTTATACAAATACACATTCTTTTATTGGTATTTTGTTTATTTATTTTGATACGAATTTACATTATTTTATGTGTATTTTGTATACATTTTCTTATACGTATTTACTTCATTTTATGTGTATTTTGTATATATATTTTTATACAAATCTACGTAATTTTATGTGTATTCGTATATATATTTTGAAACAAATTTACATTGTTTTATATGTATTTTGCATATCTATTTCAATACAGATTTACCTTATTGTATGTGTATTTTGTATATTTATTTTAATACAAATTAAATTTTTCATGTGTATTTTGGTATATATATTTTTATAAAAAAATGCGTTATTTAATGGGTATTTTGCATCTTTATTTTCATACAAATTTATTTATTTTGATACGATTTTACATTATTCTATTTGTGTTTTGTATATATTTTTTTTATACATTTTTACATTATTTAATGTGTATTTTGTATATTTTAAAACAAATTTACGTTATTTTATGCGTATCTGTTAAAATATTTTGTACATATATTTTAATACAAATTTAGTTTATTTTATGTATATTTTGTATATCTATTTTCATTCGTATCAAAATAAATAAACAAAATAGCAATAAAATAATGTAAATTTGTATGAGATAACATATACAAATACACATAAAATAACGCAAATTTCTAAAAAAATATATGTACAAAAATGCACATAAAATAAAGTAAATTTGCATAAAAATATATATACAAAACACACATTAAATAATGTAAATGCGTACATAAAATAAACTAAATTTGTATAAAACTATATACAAAAATACACAAAAATTTTTAAAATTTGTATGAAAAGAAATACAAAATACACGTAAAATTAGGTAAATTTGTATTGAAATACATATACAAAATACACATAAAATAATGTAAATTTGAATGAAAATATATAAACAAATACACTTAAAATAACGTAAATTTGTATAAAATATATATGCAAGATACACATTAAATAATGTAAATGTGTATAAAAAAATATATACAAAAAAGAAATAGAATAATGTAAAATCCTATCAATATAAATACACAGAATATCAATAAAATAATGTAAATTTGTATGAAAAGAAAGATGCAAAATTCCCATAAAATAGCGCATTTTTTATAAAAATATATATACCAAAATACACATAAAATATTTAAATTTTTATTGAAATAAATATACAAAATGCATATACAGTAAGGTAAATATGTATTGAAAGAGATATTCAAAAATACATATAAAACAAAGTAAATTTGTTTCAAAATATATATACGAATACACATAAAATAACGTAGATTTCTATAGAAATATATATACAAAATACACATGAAATTATGTATATATATACAAAATACATATCTAGGTAAATTCGTGTCAAAATAAATAAACAAAATATCATGAAAAGAATGTGTATTTGCATGAAAATAAATAATAGATAATAAATTTGTATGAAATATATATGCAAGATACACTTTAAATAATGTAAATATGTAAAAAAAATATATATACAAAAAACAAATTGAATAATGTGAAATCGTAACAAAATAAATACACCGAATATTAATAAAATAATGTAAATTTGTATGAAAATAAAGATGCAAAATTCCCATCAAATAGCGCATTTCTTATAAAAATATATATACCAAAATACACATAAAATATTTAAATTTGTATTGAAATAAATATACAAAATGCACATACAATAAGGTAAACTTGTATTGAAAGAGATATGCAAAAATACATATAAAACAATGTAAATTTGTTTCAAAATATATATACGAAAACACATAAAATAACGTAGATTTCTATAAAAATATATATACAAAATACACATAAAATTATGTAAATACGTATAAAAAAATGTAAACAAAATACTCATAAAATAATGTAAACTCGAAACAAAATAAATAAACAAAATACCAATAAAAGAATGAGTATTTGTATAAATATAAATGTACAGAATACACATACAAAATAAACATAAAATAAGGTAAATTTGTAATGAAATATATGTACAAAATACACATAAAATAATGTAAATTTATATGAAAATATATATACAAATACACATAAAATACCATGAATTTGTATAAAATTATATATTCAAAATAAATATTAAATAATGTAAATGCGTATAAAAATATATATACAAAGTACATATAAAATAATGTAAATTCGTATCAATATAAATCAACAAAATACCAATAAAATAATATATATTTGAATGAAAATAGATTTACAAAATACACATAACATAACTAAAATTTGTATTGAAATATATACAAAAATACATAAAAATAATTTGAGTTTGTATGAAAATAGATATTCAAAATACATATAAAACTAGGTAAATTTCTTTTGAAATATATATACAAAATACCCATAAAATATTGTAAATTTGTGTCAAAATATATAAACAAATACACATAAAATAACTTAAAATAACGTAAATATGTATCAAATATATATACAAAAAACACATTAAATAATGAAAATATGTATAAAAAAATGTATACAAAACATAAATAAAATAATGTAAAATCGTTTCAAAATAAATACAGAAAATATTAATAAAATAATGTAAATTTGTATGAAAATAAGATGCAAAATACCCATAAAATAACACATTTTTTATAAAAATATATATACGAAAAAACATAAAATATTTGATTTTGTATTAAAATAAATAGATATACATTCTTTTATTGGTATTTTCTTTATTTATTTTGTTTCGAATTTACATTATTTTTTGTGTATTTTGTTTACATTTTTTTATACGTATTTACTTAATTTTGTGTGTATTTTGTATATATATTTTTATAGAAATCTACGTTATTTTATGTGTATTCGTATATATATTTTGAAACAAATTTACATTGTTTTATATGTATTTTTGCATATCTCTTTCAATAGAAGTTTACCTTATTGAATGTGCATTTTGTATATTTATTTCAATACAAATTTAAATATTTTATGTGTATTTTGGTATATATATTTTTATAAGAAATGCGCTATTTGATGGGAATTTTGCATCTTTATTTTCATACAAATTTACATTATTTTATTAATATTCGGTGTATTTATTTTGATACGATTTTACATTATTCTATTTGTTTTTGTATATATATTTTTTATACATATTTACATTATTTAAATGTATCTTGCATATATATTACATACAAATTTATTATCTATTATTTATTTTCATACAAATACACATTCTTTTCATGATATTTTGTTTATTTATTTTGTCACGAATTTACATTACTTAATATGTATTTTATATATATATTTTTATACGTATTTACATAATTTCATGTGTATTTTGTATATATATTTCTATAGAAATCTACGTTATTTTATGTGTATTCGTATATATACTTTGAAAAAAAATTACACTGTTTTATTTGTATTTTGCGTTTTTTTTTCAATACAAATTTACCTTATTGTATGTGTGCATTTTGTATATTAATTTTAATACAAATTTAATTATTCTATGTTTATTTTTGTATATGTATTTTTAAAAAAAAATATGCTTTATCTTATGGGTATTTTGCATCTTTATTTTCATACAAATTTAAATTATTTTATTGATATTCTGTGTACTTATTTTGATACGATTTTACATTATTCTATGTATAACAAAAATAAATACATACACAAAAAAAGATATGCAAAATACATATAAACAATGTAAATTTGTTTCAAAATATATATACGAATACACATGAAATAAGGTAGATTTCTATAAAAATATATATACAAAATACACATAAAATTAAGTAAATACGTTTAAAAAATGTATACAAAATACACATAAAATAATGTAAATTAGTATCAAAATAAATAAACAAAATACCAATAAAAGAATGTGTATTTGTATAAATATAGATATACAAAATACACATTAAATAATATAAATTTGTTTAAAACTATACAAAATACACATGAAATGATGTAAATACGTATAAAAATATATATACAAAATACACATTAAATAATGTAAATTCGCGTCAGAATAAATAAACAAAATTTTAATAAAAGAATGTGTATTTGTATGAAAATAGATATACAAAATACACATAAAATAACCTAAATTTGTCTCAAACTATATACAAAAATACACAAAAATATTTTAAATTTGTATGAAAATAAATATACAAAATACACATAAAATTAGGTAAATTTGTATTGAAATACATACACAAAATACACATAAAATAATGTAAATTTGAATGAAAATACATAAACAAATACACTTAAAATAACGTAAATTTGTATAAAAAAATATGTACAAAACACAAATAGAATAATGTAAAATCGTATCAAAATAAATACACAGAATATTAATAAAATAATGTAAATTTGTATGAAAATAAAGAAGCAAAATACCCATAAAATAACGCATTTTTTTTTATAAAAATATATACTAAAATACACATCAAAAAATTAAATTTGTATTAAAATAAATATACAAAAAACACATACAATAAGATAAATTTGTATTGAAATAGATATGCAAAATACATATAAAACAATGTAAATTTGTTTCAAAATATATATACGAATACACATAAAATAACGTAGATTTCTATAAAAATATATATACAAAATACACATAAAATGAAGTAAATACGTATAAAAAAATGTATACAAAATACACATAAAATAATGTAAATTCGTATCAAAATAAATAAACAAAATACCCATAAAAGAATGTGTATTTGTATGAATATAAATATACAAAATACACATAAAATAGCGTAAATTTACATAAAACTATATACAAAAATACACAGAAGTAATTAAACTTGTATGAAAATATATACAAAATACACACGAAATAAGCTAAATTTGAATTGAAATATATATACAAAATATTTGAAATAAAGTAAATTTGTATCAAAATATTTATACAAATACACATATAATAACGTAAATTTGTATGAAAATATATAAACAAAATACACATTAAATAATGTAAATACGTATAAAAAAATATGTACAAAATACAAATAATCATGTAATTCGTATCAAAATAAATAAACAAAATACCAATAAAATAATATAAATTTGTATGAGTAAACGTGTATGTTGCTTTTTTTTTCAATACAAATTTACCTTATTATATACGCATTTTGAATATTAATTTTAATACAAATTTAATTATTCGTTGTGTATTTTTGTATCTGTATTTTTATAAACATATGCTTTATTTTTTGGGTATTTTGCATCTTTATTTTCATACAAATTTACATTATTTTATTGATATTCTGCTCATTCATTTTGATACGAATTGACATTATTCTATGTGTATTTTGTATATATTTTTCATACAAATTTACGTTATTTTATGTTTAAAAATATGTACAAAATACACATATAATCATGTAATTCGTATCAAAATAAATAAACAAAATACCAATAAAATAATATAAATTTGTGTGAGTAAACGTGTATGTTGCATATTTTTTCAATACAAATTTACCTTATTATATACGCATTTTGTGTATTAATTTTAATACAAATTTAATTATTCGATGTGTATTTTTGTATCTGTATTTTTATAAACATATGCTTTATTTTTTGGGTATTTTGCATCTTTATTTTCATACAAATTTACATTATTTTATTGATATTCTGCTCATTCATTTTGATACGAATTGACATTATTCTATGTATATTTTGTATATATTTTTCATACAAATTTACGTTATTTTATGTGTATTTGTTTATATAATTTGACACAAATTTACAATATTTTATGGGTATTTTGTATATACATTTCAAAAGAAATTTACCTAGTTTTATGTGTATTTTCTATATCTATTTTCATACAAACTCAAATTATTTCTATGTATTTTTGTATATATTTTAATACAAATTTTAGTTATGTTATGTGTATTTTGTAAATTTATTTTCATTCAAATATATATTATTTTATTTGTGTTTTGTTGATTTATATTGATACGAATTTACATTATTTTATATGTACTTTGTATATATATTTTTATACGCTTTTACATTATTTAATATTTATTTTGAATATATATTTTTATACAAATTCATGGTATTTTATGTGTATTTGTATATATATTTTTATATAAATTTACATTATTTTATGTGTATTTTGTACATATATTTTTTTACAAATCTACCTTATTTTATGTTTATTTTGTATGTGTATTTTGTATATTTATAGTTATCCAAATACACATTCTTTTATTGGTATTTTGTTTATTTATTTTAATTCGAATTTACATTATTTTATGTGTATTTTGTATATATTTTTTTATACGTATTTACTTAATTTTAAGTGTAGTTTGTATATATATTTTTATAGAAATCTACGTTTTTTTATTTGTATTCGTATATATTTTGAAACAAATTTACATTGTTTTATATGTATTTTTGCATATCTCTTTCAATACAAATTTCAATACTTATTTTATGTGCATTTTGTATATTTATTTCAATGCAAATTTAAATATTTTATGTGTATTTTGGTATATATATTTTTATAAGATTACGAAAATTTGAATAAAAATATATACAAAAAAACAAAAAAATTAATTTCAATTTGTATGAAAATAGATATACAAAATACACATATAATTAGCTAAATTTGTATTTAAATACATGTACAAAATACACATAAAAGAATGTAGATTTGTATGAAATGAAAACAAATTCAATTAAAATTCGCGTCAAAATAAATAAACAAAATATCAATAAAAGAATGTGTATTTGTATGAAAATAGATATACAAAATACACATAAAATAACCTAAATTTGTATCAAACTATATACAAAAATACACAAAAATATTTTAAATTTGTATGAAAATAAATATACAAAATACACATAAAATTAGGTAAATTTGTTTTGAAATACATACACAAAATACATATAAAATAATGTAAATTTGAATGAAAATACATAAACAAATACACTTAAAATAACGTAAATGTGTATAAAAAAATATGTACAAAACACAAATAGAATAATGTAAAATCGTATCAAAATAAATACACAGAATATTAATAAAATAATGTAAATTTGTATGAAAATAAAGAAGCAAAATATCCATAAAATGACGCATTTTTTTATAAAAACATATATACCAAAATACATATAAAAAATTGAATTTGTATTAAAATAAATATACAAAATTCACATACAATAAGGTAAATTTATATTGAAATAGATATGCAAAATACATATAAAACAATGTAAATTTGTTTTAAAATATATATACGAATACACATAAAATAACGTAGATTTCTATAAACATATATATACAAAATACACATAAAATGAAGTAAATACGTATAAAAAAATGTATACAAAATACACATAAAATAATGTAAATTCGTATCAAAATAAATAAACAAAATACTAATAAAAGAATGTGTATTTGTATAAATATAAATATACAAAATACACATAAAATAACGTAAATTTATATAAAACTATATACAAAAATACACAGAAGTAATTAAATTTGTATGAAAATATATACAAAATACACACAAAATAAACTAAATTTGAATTGAAATATATATACAAAATACATGAAATAAAGTAAATTTGTATCAAAATATTTATACAAATACACATATAGTAACGTAAATTTGTATGAAAATATATAAACAAAATACACATTAAATAATGTAAATACATATAAAAAATATGTACAAAATACACATATAATCATGTAATTCGTATCAAAATAAATAAACAAAATAAAAATAAAATAATATAAATTTGTATGAGTAAACGTGTATGTTGCATATTTTTTCAATAAAAATTTACCTTATTATATACGCATTTTGTATATTAATTTTAATACAAATTTAATTATTCGATGTGTATTTTTGTATCTGTATTTGTATATATAATTTTATACGCTTTTACATTATTTAATATTTATTTTGAATATATATTTTTTTTACAAATTCATAGTATTTTATGTGTATTTGTATATATATTTTTATATAAATTTACATTATTTTATGTGTATTTTGTACATATATTTTTTTACAAATCTACCTTATTTTATGTTTATTTTGTATGTGTATTTTGTATATTTATATTTATCCAAATACACATTCTTTTATTCGTATTTTGTTTATTTATTTTAATTCGAATTTACATTATTTTATGTGTATTTTGTAGACATTTTTTTATACGTATTTACTTAATTTTATGTGTATTTTGTATATATATTTTTATAGAAATCTACGTTTTTTTATTTGTATTCGTATATATATTTTTAAACAAATTTACGTTCTTTTATATGTATTTATGCATATCTCTTTCAATACAAATTTACCTTATTGTATGTGCATTTTGTATATTTATTTCAATGCAAATTTAAATATTTTATGTGTATTTTGGTATATATATTTTTATAAGATTACGAAAATTTGAATAATATATATACAAAAAATAAAAAATAAATTTCAATTTGTATGAAAATAGATATACAAAATACACATATAATTAGTTAAATTTGTATTTAAATACATGTGCAAAATACACATAAAATAATGTAAATTTGTATGATATGAAAACAAATTCACATAAAATTCGCGTCAAAATAAATAAACAAAATATCAATAAAATAATGTGTATTTGTATGAAAATAGATTTACAAAATACACATAAAATAACCTAAATTTGTATCAAACTATATACAAAAATACACAAAAATATTTTAAATTTGTATGAAAATAAATATACAAAATACACATAAAATTAGGTAAATTTGTATTGAAATACAAACACAAAATACACATAAAATAATGTAAATTTGAATGAAAATACATAGACAAATACACTTAAAATAACGTAAATTTGTATAAAAAAATATGTACAAAACACAAATAGAATAATGTAAAATCGTATCAAAATAAATACACAGAATATTAATAAAATAATGTAAATTTGTATGAAAATAAAGAAGCAAAATACCCATAAAATAACGCATTTTTTTATTTATAAAAATATATATACCAAAATACACATCAAAAAATTAAATTTGTATTAAAATAAATATACAAAAAACACATACAATAAGGTAAATTTGTATTGAAATAGATATGCAAAATACATATAAAACAATGTAAATTTGTTTTAAAATATATATACGAATACACATATAAAAACGTAGATTTCTATAAAAATATATATACAAAATACACATAAAATGAAGTAAATACGTATAAAAAAATGTATACAAAATACACATAAAATAATGTAAATTCATCAAAATAAATAAACAAAATAGCAATAAAAGAATGTGTATTTGTATAAATATAATATATAAATACACATAAAATAACGTAAATTTATATAAAACTATATACAAAAATACACAGAAGTAATTAAATTTGTATGAAAATATATACAAAATACACACAAAATAAGTAAATTTGAATTGAAATATATATACAAAATACATGAAATAAAGTAAATTTGTATCAAAATATTTATACAAATACACATATAATAACGTAAATTTGTATGAAAATATATAAACAAAATACACATTAAATAATGTAAATACGTATAAAAAAATATGTACTAAATACACATATAATCATATAATTCGTATCAAAATAAATAAACAAAATACCAATAAAATAATATAAATTTGTATGAGTAAACGTGTATGTTGCATATTTTTTCAATACAAATTTACCTTATTATATACGCATTTTGTATATTAATTTTAATATATGTGTATTTGAATATATATTTTGATACAAATTTACATTATTTTATGTATTTTCTATATTTATTTCAATTCAAATTTAGCTTATTTTATGTGTCTTTTGTATATCTATTTTCATACAAATTTTATTATTTGTGTTTATTTTTGTATATAGTTTTATACAATTTTACGTTATTTTATGTGTATTTTGTAAATTTATATTTATACAAGTAAACATTCTTTTATTTTATTTTATGTGTATTTGTATATATATTTTTATATAAATTTACATTATTTTATGTGTATTTTGTACATATATTTTTTTACAAATTTACCTTATTTTATGTTTATTTTGTATGTGTATTTTGTACATCTATATTTATACAAATACACATTCTTTTATTGGTATTTTGTTTATTTATTTTGTTTCGAATTTATATTATTTTATGTGTATTTTGTTTACATTTTTTTATTCGTATTTACATAATTTTATGTGTATTTTGTATATATATTTTAATAGAGATCTACGTTATTTTATGTGTATTCGTATATATATTTTGAAACAAATTTACTTTGTTTTATATGTATTTTTGCATATCTCTTTCAATAGAAGTTTACCTTATTGTATGTGCATTTTGTACATTTATTTCAATACAAATTTAAATATTTTTTGTTTATTTTGGTATTTATATTTTTATAATAAATGCGCTATTTGATGGGAATTTTGCATCTTTATTTTCATACAAGTTTACATTATTTTATTAATATTCGGTGTATTTATTTTGATACGATCTTACATTATTCTATTTGTTTTTTGTATATATTTTATTTTATACATATTTACATTATTTAATGTATATCTTGCATATATATTTCATACAAATTTATTATCTATTATTTATTTTCATACAAATACACATTCTTTTCATGATATTTTGTTTATTTATTTTGACACGAATTTACATTACTTAATTTGTATTTTATATATATATTTTTATACGTATTTGCCTAATTTCATGGGTATTTTGTATATATATTTCTATAGAAATCTACGTTATTTTATGTGCATTCGTATATATATTTTGAAACAAATTTACAATGTTTTATTTGTATCTTGCGTTTTTTTTTCAATACAAATTTACCTTATTGTATGTGTGCATTTTGTAAAGTAATTTTAATACAAATGTAATTATTCTATGTGTATTTTTGTATAAGTATTTTTAAAAAAAAATATGCTTTATCTTATGGGTATTTTGCATCTTTGTTTTCATACAAATTTAAATTATTTTATTGGTATTCTGTGTACTTATTTTGATACGATTTTACATTATTCTATGTATAACAAAAATAAATACAGAATACACAAAAATAGATACGCAAAATACATATAAACAATGTAAATTTGTTTCAAAATATATATACGAATACACATGACATGGGTATTTTGAATCTTAATTTTCATACAAATTTACATTATTTTATTAATATTTTCTGTATTTATTTTGATAAGATTTTACATTATTTTATTTGTGTTTTGTATATATTTTTTTATACATATTTACATTATTTAAAGTGTTTTTTGTATATATATTTGATACAAATTTACGTTATTTTAAGTCTATATGTTTATATATTTTCATTCAAATTTACATTATTTTATGTGTATTTTGTATATGTATTTCAATACAAATTTACCTATTTTTATATGTTTTTGTATATTTATTTTCATACAAGTTTAAATTATTTTTGTGTATTTTTGTATATAGTTTTATACAAATTTAGGTTATTTTATGTGTATTTTGTATACCTATTTTCATACAAATACACATTCTTTTCATGATTTTTTTATTATTTATTTGACACGAATTAACATTATTTAATGTGTATTTTGTATATATATTTTTATACGTATTTACATTATTTCAAGTGTATTTTGTATATATATTTCTATAGAAATCTACGTTATTTTATGTGTTTTCGTATATATATTTTGAAACAAATTTACATTGTTTTATGTGTATTTTGCATATTTTTTCAATACAAATTTACATTATTGTATGTGCATTTTGTATATTAATTTTAATACAAATTTGATTAATCTATGTGTATTTTTGTGTATGTATTTTTATAAAAATATGCTTTATTTTATGGGTATTTTGCATCTTTATTTTCATACAAATTTACATTATTTTAATGATATTCTGTGTATTTATTTGGTATGATTTTACATTATTCTATGTGTATTTTGTATATATATTTTATATAAAATGTATTTGTTTTCATTTCATACAAATCTACATTATTTTATGTGTTTTTTGTACATGTATTTAAATACAAATTTAACTAGTTATATGTGTATTTTGTATATCTATTTTGTATGTATATTTTCATAGAAATTTTCTCTATTTTATGAGTATTCGTATATATATTTTGATACAAATTTACATTATTGATGTGTATTTTGCATATCTATTTCAATACAAATTTTCTTAATTGTATGTGCATTTTGTATATTTATTTTAATACAAATTTAATTATTTTATATGTATTTTTGTATATATATTTTTATGCAAATATGCGTTATTATATGGATATTTTGCAGCTTTATTTTCATACAAATTTACATTATTTTATTGATATTCTCTTTATTTATTTTGATACGATTTAACATTATTCTATGTGTATTTTGTATATATTTTTTTTACATATTTACATTATTTAAGGTTTATTTTGTATATATATTTTATCCAAATTTACATTATTTTATGTGTATTTGTTTATATATTTTTATACAAATTTACATTATTTTATGTGTATTTTGTATATACATTTTCATAAAAAAATTACGTTATTTTATTGTGTGTATTCGTATATATTTTGATACAAATTTTATACAAATTCATGTTATTTAATGTGTATTTGTATATATATTTTCATACAAATTTATATTATTTTATGTGTATTTTTTCATATATTTCATTACAAATTTACCTTATTTGATGTTTATTTTGTATATTTACTTCATTCAATTTTAAATTATTTTATGTATATATTTGTATTTGTATTTAGGTTATTTTATGTGTATTTTGTATATATATTTTCATCCAAAATTACATTATTATATTGGTATTTTCTTAATTTAATTCGATACGAATTTAGATTATTTCATAAGTATTTTGTATACATATTTTTATACTCATTTACATTATCTAATGTGTGTTTTGTATATATATTTTTATGCAAATTTATTTTATGTTCATTTTTGTACATATATTTTTATAGAAATTTGCGTTATTTTACGTATATAGTTTTATATAAATTAACGCTATTTTATGTGCATTTTGTATATTTATATTTATACAAATACACATTCTTTTATTGCTATATTGTTTATTTATATTTATACGTATTTACTTAATTTTATGTGTATTTTGTATATGTATTTTTATAGAAATCTACGTTATTTTATGTGTATTCGCATATATATTTTGAAACAAATTTACATTATTTTATATGTATTTTGCATATCTATTTCAATACAAATTTACCTTATTGTATGTGCATTTTGTATATTTATTTTGATACAAATTCAAATATTTTATGTGTATTTTGGTATCAATAATTTTATAAAAAATGCGTTATTTTATAGGTATTTTGCATCTTAATTTTCATACAAATTTACATTATTTTATTAATATTCTGTGTATATATTTTGATACGATTTTACATTATTCTATTTGTGTTTTGTATATATTTTTTATACATATTTACATTATTTAATGTGTATTTTGTATATATATTTCATACAAATTTACGTTATTATATGTGTATTTGTTTATATATTTTCTTTCAAATTTACATTATTTTATGTGTATTTTGTATATGTATTTCAATAGAAATTAACCTAATTTTATGTGTATTTTGTATGTTTCTTTTCATACAAATTTAAATTATTTTTGTGTATTTTTTTATATAGTTTTATACAAATTTAGGTTATTTTATGTACGCATTTACATTATTTAATGTGTGTTTTGTATATATATTTTTATCCAAAGTTAATTTATTTTACGTTCATTTTTGGACATATATTTTTATAGAAATTAGAGTTATTTTATATGTATTTGGATATGTTTTCTCATACAAATTTACATTATTTTATTGCTATTTTGTTTATTTAGTTTGATTCGAATTACATGATTATATGTGTATTTTGTACATATTTTTTATACGTATTTACATTACTTAATGTGTATTTTGTTTATATATTTTTAAACAAATTTACGTTATTATATGTATTTTTATAAATATTTTGATACAAATTTACATGATTTTATGTATTTTGTATATACATTTCAATTCAAATTTAGCCTATTTTATCCGTATTTTGTATATCTATTTTCATACGAATTTAATTACTTCTGTGTATTTTTGTATATAGTTTTATACAAATTTACGTTATTTTATGTGTATTTTGTATATTTATATTTATACAAATACACATTCTTTTAATGGTATTTTGTTTATTTATTTTGATACGAATTTACATTATTTTATGTGTATTTTGTATACATTTTCTTATACGTATTTACTTCATTTTATGTGTATTTTGTATATATTTTTATACAAATCTACGTAATTTTATGTGTATTCGTATATATATTTTGAAACAAATTTACATTGTTTTATATGTATTTTGCATATCTATTTCAATACAGATTTACCTTATTGTATGTGTATTTTGTATATTTATTTTAATACAAATTAAATTTTTCATGTGTATTTTGGTATATATATTTTTATAAAAAAATGCGTTATTTAATGGGTATTTTGCATCTTTATTTTCATACAAATTTATTTATTTTGATACGATTTTACATTATTCTATTTGTGTTTTGTATATATTTTTTTATACATATTTACATTATTTAATGTGTATTTTGTATATTTTAAAACAAATTTACGTTATTTTATGCGTATCTGTTAAAATATTTTGTACATATATTTTAATACAAATTTAGTTTATTTTATGTATATTTTGTATATCTATTTTCATTCGTATCAAAATAAATAAACAAAATAGCAATAAAATAATGTAAATTTGTATGAGATAACATATACAAATACACATAAAATAACGCAAATTTCTAAAAAAATATATGTACAAAAATGCACATAAAATAAAGTAAATTTGCATAAATATATATATATACAAAACACACATTAAATAATGTAAATGCGTACATAAAATAAACTAAATTTGTATAAAACTATATACAAAAATACACAAAAATTTTTAAAATTTGTATGAAAAGAAATACAAAATACACGTAAAATTAGGTAAATTTGTATTGAAATACATATACAAAATACACATAAAATAATGTAAATTTGAATGAAAATATATAAACAAATACACTTAAAATAACGTAAATTTGTATAAAATATATATGCAAGATACACATTAAATAATGTAAATGTGTATAAAAAAATATATACAAAAAAGAAATAGAATAATGTAAAATCCTATCAATATAAATACACAGAATATCAATAAAATAATGTAAATTTGTATGAAAAGAAAGATGCAAAATTCCCATAAAATAGCGCATTTTTTATAAAAATATATATACCAAAATACACATAAAATATTTAAATTTTTATTGAAATAAATATACAAAATGCATATACAGTAAGGTAAATATGTATTGAAAGAGATATTCAAAAATACATATAAAACAAAGTAAATTTGTTTCAAAATATATATACGAATACACATAAAATAACGTAGATTTCTATAGAAATATATATACAAAATACACATGAAATTATGTATATATATACAAAATACATATCTAGGTAAATTCGTGTCAAAATAAATAAACAAAATATCATGAAAAGAATGTGTATTTGCATGAAAATAAATAATAGATAATAAATTTGTATGAAATATATATGCAAGATACACATTAAATAATGTAAATATGTATAAAAAAATATATACAAAAAACTAATAGAATAATGTGAATTCGTAACAAAATAAATACACCGAATGTTAATAAAATAATGTAAATTTGTATGAAAATAAAGATGCAAAATTCCCATCAAATAGCGCATTTCTTATAAAAAATATATATACCAAAATACACATAAAATATTTAAATTTGTATTGAAATAAATATACAAAATGCACATACAATAAGGTAAACTTGTATTGAAAGAGATATGCAAAAATACATATAAAACAATGTAAATTTGTTTCAAAATATATATACGAAAACACATAAAATAACGTAGATTTCTATAAAAATATATATACAAAATACACATAAAATTATGTAAATACGTATAAAAAAATGTAAACAAAATACTCATAAAATAATGTAAACTCGAAACAAAATAAATAAACAAAATACCAATAAAAGAATGAGTATTTGTATAAATATAAATGTACAGAATACACATACAAAATAAACATAAAATAAGGTAAATTTGTAATGAAATATATGTACAAAATACACATAAAATAATGTAAATTTATATGAAAATATATATACAAATACACATAAAATACCATGAATTTGTATAAAATTATATATTCAAAATAAATATTAAATAATGTAAATGCGTAAAAATATATATACAAAGTACATATAAAATAATGTAAATTCGTATCAATATAAATCAACAAAATACCAATAAAATAATATATATTTGAATGAAAATAGATTTACAAAATACACATAACATAACTAAAATTTGTATTGAAATATATACAAAAATACATAAAAATAATTTGAGTTTGTATGAAAATAGATATTCAAAATACATATAAAACTAGGTAAATTTCTTTTGAAATATATATACAAAATACCCATAAAATATTGTAAATTTGTGTCAAAATATATAAACAAATACACATAAAATAACTTAAAATAACGTAAATATGTATCAAATATATATACAAAAAACACATTAAATAATGAAAATATGTATAAAAAAATGTATACAAAACATAAATAAAATAATGTAAAATCGTTTCAAAATAAATACAGAAAATATTAATAAAATAATGTAAATTTGTATGAAAATAAGATGCAAAATACCCATAAAATAACACATTTTTTATAAAATATATATACGAAAAACATAAAATATTTGATTTTGTATTAAAATAAATAGATATACATTCTTTTATTGGTATTTTCTTTATTTATTTTGTTTCGAATTTACATTATTTTTTGTGTATTTTGTTTACATTTTTTTATACGTATTTACTTAATTTTGTGTGTATTTTGTATATATATTTTTATAGAAATCTACGTTATTTTATGTGTATTCGTATATATATTTTGAAACAAATTTACATTGTTTTATATGTATTTTTGCATATCTCTTTCAATAGAAGTTTACCTTATTGAATGTGCATTTTGTATATTTATTTCAATACAAATTTAAATATTTTATGTGTATTTTGGTATATATATTTTTATAAGAAATGCGCTATTTGATGGGAATTTTGCATCTTTATTTTCATACAAATTTACATTATTTTATTAATATTCGGTGTATTTATTTTGATACGATTTTACATTATTCTATTTGTTTTTTGTATATATTTTTTTTATACATATTTACATTATTTAAATGTATCTTGCATATATATTACATACAAATTTATTATCTATTATTTATTTTCATACAAATACACATTCTTTTCATGATATTTTGTTTATTTATTTTGTCACGAATTTACATTACTTAATATGTATTTTATATATATATTTTTATACGTATTTACATAATTTCATGTGTATTTTGTATATATATTTCTATAGAAATCTACGTTATTTTATGTGTATTCGTATATATACTTTGAAAAAAAATTACACTGTTTTATTTGTATTTTGCGTTTTTTTTTCAATACAAATTTACCTTATTGTATGTGTGCATTTTGTATATTAATTTTAATACAAATTTAATTATTCTATGTTTATTTTTGTATATGTATTTAAAAAAAAATGCTTTATCTTATGGGTATTTTGCATCTTTATTTTCATACAAATTTAAATTATTTTATTGATATTCTGTGTACTTATTTTGATACGATTTTACATTATTCTATGTATAACAAAAATAAATACATAATACATATAAACAATGTAAATTTGTTTCAAAATATATATACGAATACACATGAAATAAGGTAGATTTCTATAAAAATATATATACAAAATACACATAAAATTAAGTAAATACGTTTAAAAAATGTATACAAAATACACATAAAATAATGTAAATTAGTATCAAAATAAATAAACAAAATACCAATAAAAGAATGTGTATTTGTATAAATATAGATTTACAAAATACACATTAAATAATATAAATTTGTTTAAAACTATACAAAATACACATGAAAGGATGTAAATACGTATAAATATATATATACAAAATACACATTAAATAATATAAATTCGCGTCAAAATAAATAAACAAAATTTTAATAAAAGAATGTGTATTTGTATGAAAATAGATATACAAAATACACATAAAATAACCTAAATTTGTCTCAAACTATATACAAAAATACACAAAAATATTTTAAATTTGTATGAAAATAAATATACAAAATACACATAAAATTAGGTAAATTTGTATTGAAATACATACACAAAATACACATAAAATAATGTAAATTTGAATGAAAATACATAAACAAATACACTTAAAATAACGTAAATTTGTATAAAAAAATATGTACAAAACACAAATAGAATAATGTAAAATCGTATCAAAATAAATACACAGAATATTAATAAAATAATGTAAATTTGTATGAAAATAAAGAAGCAAAATACCCATAAAATAACGCATTTTTTTTTATAAAAATATATACTAAAATACACATCAAAAAATTAAATTTGTATCAAAATAAATATACAAAAAACACATACAATAAGATAAATTTGTATTGAAATAGATATGCAAAATACATATAAAACAATGTAAATTTGTTTCAAAATATATATACGAATACACATAAAATAACGTAGATTTCTATAAAAATATATATACAAAATACACATAAAATGAAGTAAATACGTATAAAAAAATGTATACAAAATACACATAAAATAATGTAAATTCGTATCAAAATAAATAAACAAAATACCCATAAAAGAATGTGTATTTGTATGAATATAAATATACAAAATACACATAAAATAGCGTAAATTTACATAAAACTATATACAAAAATACACAGAAGTAATTAAACTTGTATGAAAATATATACAAAATACACACGAAATAAGCTAAATTTGAATTGAAATATATATACAAAATATTTGAAATAAAGTAAATTTGTATCAAAATATTTATACAAATACACATATAATAACGTAAATTTGTATGAAAATATATAAACAAAATACACATTAAATAATGTAAATACGTATAAAAAAATATGTACAAAATACACATATAATCATGTAATTCGTATCAAAATAAATAAACAAAATACCAATAAAATAATATAAATTTGTATGAGTAAACGTGTATGTTGCTTTTTTTTTCAATACAAATTTACCTTATTATATACGCATTTTGAATATTAATTTTAATACAAATTTAATTATTCGTTGTGTATTTTTGTATCTGTATTTTTATAAACATATGCTTTATTTTTTGGGTATTTTGCATCTTTATTTTCATACAAATTTACATTATTTTATTGATATTCTGCTCATTCATTTTGATACGAATTGACATTATTCTATGTGTATTTTGTATATATTTTTCATACAAATTTACGTTATTTTATGTTTAAAAATATGTACAAAATACACATATAATCATGTAATTCGTATCAAAATAAATAAACAAAATACCAATAAAATAATATAAATTTGTGTGAGTAAACGTGTATATTTATATTTTTTCAATACAAATTTACCTTATTATATACGCATTTTGTGTATTAATTTTAATACAAATTTAATTATTCGATGTGTATTTTTGTATCTGTATTTTTATAAACATATGCTTTATTTTTTGGGTATTTTGCATCTTTATTTTCATACAAATTTACATTATTTTATTGATATTCTGCTCATTCATTTTGATACGAATTGACATTATTCTATGTATATTTTGTATATATTTTTCATACAAATTTACGTTATTTTATGTGTATTTGTTTATATAATTTGACACAAATTTACAATATTTTATGGGTATTTTGTATATACATTTCAAAAGAAATTTACCTAGTTTTATGTGTATTTTGTATATCTATTTTCATACAAACTCAAATTACTTCTATGTATTTTTGTATATATTTTAATACAAATTTTAGTTATGTTATGTGTATTTTGTTTTGTTGATTTATATTGATACGAATTTACATTATTTTATATGTACTTTGTATATATATTTTTATACGCTTTTACATTATTTAATATTTATTTTGAATATATATTTTTATACAAATTCATGGTATTTTATGTGTATTTGTATATATATTTTTATATAAATTTACATTATTTTATGTGTATTTTGTACATATATTTTTTTACAAATCTACCTTATTTTATGTTTATTTTGTATGTGTATTTTGTATATTTATAGTTATCCAAATACACATTCTTTTATTGGTATTTTGTTTATTTATTTTAATTCGAATTTACATTATTTTATGTGTATTTTGTATATATTTTTTTATACGTATTTACTTAATTTTAAGTGTAGTTTGTATATATATTTTTATAGAAATCTACGTTTTTTTATTTGTATTCGTATATATTTTGAAACAAATTTACATTGTTTTATATGTATTTTTGCATATCTCTTTCAATACAAATTTCAATACTTATTTTATGTGCATTTTGTATATTTATTTCAATGCAAATTTAAATATTTTATGTGTATTTTGGTATATATATTTTTATAAGATTACGAAAATTTGAATAAAAATATATACAAAAAAACAAAAAAATTAATTTCAATTTGTATGAAAATAGATATACAAAATACACATATAATTAGCTAAATTTGTATTTAAATACATGTACAAAATACACATAAAAGAATGTAGATTTGTATGAAATGAAAACAAATTCAATTAAAATTCGCGTCAAAATAAATAAACAAAATATCAATAAAAGAATGTGTATTTGTATGAAAATAGATATACAAAATAGACATAAAATAACCTAAATTTGTATCAAACTATATACAAAAATACACAAAAATATTTTAAATTTGTATGAAAATAAATATACAAAATACACATAAAATTAGGTAAATTTGTTTTGAAATACATACACAAAATACATATAAAATAATGTAAATTTGAATGAAAATACATAAACAAATACACTTAAAATAACGTAAATGTGTATAAAAAAATATGTACAAAACACAAATAGAATAATGTAAAATCGTATCAAAATAAATACACAGAATATTAATAAAATAATGTAAATTTGTATGAAAATAAAGAAGCAAAATACCCATAAAATAACGCATTTTTTTTATTTATAAAAATATATATACCAAAATACACATCAAAAAATTAAATTTGTATTAAAATAAATATACAAAAAACACATACAATAAGGTAAATTTGTATTGAAATAGATATGCAAAATACATATAAAACAATGTAAATTTGTTTTAAAATATATATACGAATACACATAAAATAACGTAGATTTCTATAAACATATATATACAAAATACACATAAAATGAAGTAAATACGTATAAAAAAATGTATACAAAATACATATAAAATAATGTAAATTCGTATCAAAATAAATAAACAAAATACTAATAAAAGAATGTGTATTTGTATAAATATAAATATACAAAATACACATAAAATAACGTAAATTTATATAAAACTATATACAAAAATACACAGAAGTAATTAAATTTGTATGAAAATATATACAAAATACACACAAAATAAACTAAATTTGAATTGAAATATATATACAAAATACATGAAATAAAGTAAATTTGTATCAAAATATTTATACAAATACACATATAGTAACGTAAATTTGTATGAAAATATATAAACAAAATACACATTAAATAATGTAAATACATATAAAAAATATGTACAAAATACACATATAATCATGTAATTCGTATCAAAATAAATAAACAAAATAAAAATAAAATAATATAAATTTGTATGAGTAAACGTGTATGTTGCATATTTTTTCAATAAAAATTTACCTTATTATATACGCATTTTGTATATTAATTTTAATACAAATTTAATTATTCGATGTGTATTTTTGTATCTGTATTTGTATATATATTTTTATACGCTTTTACATTATTTAATATTTATTTTGAATATGTATTTTTTTACAAATTCATAGTATTTTATGTGAATTTGTATATATATTTTTTTAAAAATTTACATTATTTTATGTGTATTTTGTACATATATTTTTTTACAAATCTACCTTATTTTATGTTTATTTTGTATGTGTATTTTGTATATTTATATTTATCCAAATACACATTCTTTTATTCGTATTTTGTTTATTTATTTTAATTCGAATTTACATTATTTTATGTGTATTTTGTAGACATTTTTTTATACGTATTTACTTAATTTTATGTGTATTTTGTATATATATTTTTATAGAAATCTACGTTTTTTTATTTGTATTCGTATATATATTTTTAAACAAATTTACGTTCTTTTATATGTATTTATGCATATCTCTTTCAATACAAATTTACCTTATTGTATGTGCATTTTGTATATTTATTTCAATGCAAATTTAAATATTTTATGTGTATTTTGGTATATATATTTTTATAAGATTACGAAAATTTGAATAAAAATATATACAAAAAAAATAAAAAATAAATTTCAATTTGTATGAAAATAGATATACAAAATACACATATAATTAGTTAAATTTGTATTTAAATACATGTGCAAAATACACATAAAATAATGTAAATTTGTATGATATGAAAACAAATTCACATAAAATTCGCGTCAAAATAAATAAACAAAATATCAATAAAAGAATGTGTATTTGTATGAAAATAGATTTACAAAATACACATAAAATAACCTAAATTTGTATCAAACTATATACAAAAATACACAAAAATATTTTAAATTTGTATGAAAATAAATATACAAAATACACATAAAATTAGGTAAATTTGTATTGAAATACAAACACAAAATACACATAAAATAATGTAAATTTGAATGAAAATACATAGACAAATACACTTAAAATAACGTAAATTTGTATAAAAAAATATGTACAAAACACAAATAGAATAATGTAAAATCGTATCAAAATAAATACACAGAATATTAATAAAATAATGTAAATTTGTATGAAAATAAGAAACCAAATACCCATAAAATAACGCATTTTTTAAAAATATATATACCAAAATACACAAAAAATATTAAATTTTTATTAAAATAAATATACTAAATACTCATACAATAAGGTAAATTTGTATTGAAATAGATATGCAAAATACATATAAAACAATGTAAATTTGTTTTAAAATATATATACGAATACACATATAAAAACGTAGATTTCTATAAAAATATATATACAAAATACACATAAAATGAAGTAAATACGTATAAAAAAATGTATACAAAATACACATAAAATAATGTAAATTCGTATCAAAATAAATAAACAAAATAGCAATAAAAGAATGTGTATTTGTATAAATATAAATATACAAAATACACATAAAATAACGTAAATTTATATAAAACTATATACAAAAATACACAGAAGTAATTAAATTTGTATGAAAATATATACAAAATACACACAAAATAAGTAAATTTGAATTGAAATATATATACAAAATACATGAAATAAAGTAAATTTGTATCAAAATATTTATACAAATACACATATAATAACGTAAATTTGTATGAAAATATATAAACAAAATACACATTAAATAATGTAAATACGTATAAAAAAATATGTACTAAATACACATATAATCATATAATTCGTATCAAAATAAATAAACAAAATACCAATAAAATAATATAAATTTGTATGAGTAAACGTGTATGTTGCATATTTTTTCAATACAAATTTACCTTATTATATACGCATTTTGTATATTAATTTTAATATATGTGTATTTGAATATATATTTTGATACAAATTTACATTATTTTATGTATTTTCTATATTTATTTCAATTCAAATTTAGCTTATTTTATGTGTCTTTTGTATATCTATTTTCATACAAATTTTATTATTTGTGTTTATTTTTGTATATAGTTTTATACAATTTTACGTTATTTTATGTGTATTTTGTAAATTTATATACAAGTAAACATTCTTTTATTTTATTTTATGTGTATTTGTATATATATTTTTATATAAATTTACATTATTTTATGTGTTTTTTGTACATATATTTTTTTACAAATTTACCTTATTTTATGTTTATTTTGTATGTGTATTTTGTACATCTATATTTATACAAATACACATTCTTTTATTGGTATTTTGTTTATTTATTTTGTTTCGAATTTATATTATTTTATGTGTATTTTGTTTACATTTTTTTATTCGTATTTACATAATTTTATGTGTATTTTGTATATATATTTTAATAGAGATCTACGTTATTTTATGTGTATTCGTATATATATTTTGAAACAAATTTACTTTGTTTTATATGTATTTTTGCATATCTCTTTCAATAGAAGTTTACCTTATTGTATGTGCATTTTGTACATTTATTTCAATACAAATTTAAATATTTTATGTTTATTTTGGTATTTATATTTTTATAATAAATGCGCTATTTGATGGGAATTTTGCATCTTTATTTTCATACAAGTTTACATTATTTTATTAATATTCGGTGTATTTATTTTGATACGATCTTACATTATTCTATTTGTTTTTTTGTATATATATTTTTTTATACATATTTACATTATTTAATGTATATCTTGCATATATATTTCATACAAATTTATTATCTATTATTTATTTTCATACAAATACACATTCTTTTCATGATATTTTGTTTATTTATTTTGACACGAATTTACATTACTTAATTTGTATTTTATATATATATTTTTATACGTATTTGCCTAATTTCATGGGTATTTTGTATATATATTTCTATAGAAATCTACGTTATTTTATGTGCATTCGTATATATATTTTGAAACAAATTTACAATGTTTTATTTGTATCTTGCGTTTTTTTTTCAATACAAATTTACCTTATTGTATGTGTGCATTTTGTAAAGTAATTTTAATACAAATGTAATTATTCTATGTGTATTTTTGTATAAGTATTTTTAAAAAAAAATATGCTTTATCTTATGGGTATTTTGCATCTTTGTTTTCATACAAATTTAAATTATTTTATTGGTATTCTGTGTACTTATTTTGATACGATTTTACATTATTCTATGTATAACAAAAATAAATACAGAATACACAAAAATAGATACGCAAAATACATATAAACAATGTAAATTTGTTTCAAAATATATATACGAATACACATGACATGGGTATTTTGAATCTTAATTTTCATACAAATTTACATTATTTTATTAATATTTTCTGTATTTATTTTGATAAGATTTTACATTATTTTATTTGTGTTTTGTATATATTTTTTTATACATATTTACATTATTTAAAGTGTTTTTTGTATATATATTTGATACAAATTTACGTTATTTTAAGTCTATATGTTTATATATTTTCATTCAAATTTACATTATTTTATGTGTATTTTGTATATGTATTTCAATACAAATTTACCTATTTTTATATGTTTTTGTATATTTATTTTCATACAAGTTTAAATTATTTTTGTTTATTTTTTGTATATAGTTTTATACAAATTTAGGTTATTTTATGTGTATTTTGTATACCTATTTTCATACAAATACACATTCTTTTCATGATTTTTTATTTATTTATTTGACACGAATTAACATTATTTAATGTGTATTTTGTATATATATTTTTATACGTATTTACATTATTTCAAGTGTATTTTGTATATATATTTCTATAGAAATCTACGTTATTTTATGTGTTTTCGTATATATATTTTGAAACAAATTTACATTGTTTTATGTGTATTTTGCATATTTTTTCAATACAAATTTACATTATTGTATGTGCATTTTGTATATTAATTTTAATACAAATTTGATTAATCTATGTGTATTTTTGTGTATGTATTTTTATAAAAATATGATTTATTTTATGGGTATTTTGCATCTTTATTTTCATACAAATTTACATTATTTTAATGATATTCGGTGTATTTATTTGGTATGATTTTACATTATTCTATGTGTATTTTGTATATATATTTTATATAAAATGTATTTGTTTTCATTTCATACAAATCTACATTATTTTATGTGTTTTTTGTACATGTTTTTAAATACAAATTTAACTAGTTATATGTGTATTTTGTATATCTATTTTGTATGTATATTTTCATAGAAATTTTCTCTATTTTATGAGTATTCGTATATATATTTTGATACAAATTTACATTATTGATGTGTATTTTGCATATCTATTTCAATACAAATTTTCTTAATTGTATGTACATTTTGTATATTTATTTTAATACAAATTTAATTATTTTATATGTATTTTTGTATATATATTTTTATGCAAATATGCGTTATTATATGGATATTTTGCAGCTTTATTTTCATACAAATTTACATTATTTTATTGATATTCTCTTTATTTATTTTGATACGATTTAACATTATTCTATGTGTATTTTGTATATATTTTTTTTACATATTTACATTATTTAAGGTTTATTTTGTATATATATTTTATCCAAATTTACATTATTTTATGTGTATTTGTTTATATATTTTATACAAATTTACATTATTTTATGTGTATTTTGTATATACATTTTCATAAAAAAATTACGTTATTTTATTGTGTGTATTCGTATATATTTTGATACAAATTTTATACAAATTCATGTTATTTAATGTGTATTTGTATATATATTTTCATACAAATTTATATTATTTTATGTGTATTTTTTCATATATTTCATTACAAATTTACCTTATTTGATGTTTATTTTGTATATTTACTTCATTCAATTTTAAATTATTTTATGTATATATTTGTATTTGTATTTAGGTTATTTTATGTGTATTTTGTATATATATTTTCATCCAAAATTACATTATTATATTGGTATTTTCTTAATTTAATTCGATACGAATTTAGATTATTTCATAAGTATTTTGTATACATATTTTTATACTCATTTACATTATCTAATGTGTGTTTTGTATATATATTTTTATGCAAATTTATTTTATGTTCATTTTTGTACATATATTTTTATAGAAATTTGCGTTATTTTACGTATATAGTTTTATATAAATTAACGTTATTTTATGTGCATTTTGTATATTTATATTTATACAAATACACATTCTTTTATTGCTATATTGTTTATTTATATTTATACGTATTTACTTAATTTTATGTGTATTTTGTATATGTATTTTTATAGAAATCTACGTTATTTTATGTGTATTCGCATATATATTTTGAAACAAATTTACATTATTTTATATGTATTTTGCATATCTATTTCAATACAAATTTACCTTATTGTATGTGCATTTTGTATATTTATTTTGATACAAATTCAAATATTTTATGTGTATTTTGGTATCAATAATTTTATAAAAAATGCGTTATTTTATAGGTATTTTGCATCTTAATTTTCATACAAATTTACATTATTTTATTAATATTCTGTGTATATATTTTGATACGATTTTACATTATTCTATTTGTGTTTTGTATATATTTTTTTATACATATTTACATTATTTAATGTGTATTTTGTATATATATTTCATACAAATTTACGTTATTATATGTGTATTTGTTTATATATTTTCTTTCAAATTTACATTATTTTATGTGTATTTTGTATATGTATTTCAATAGAAATTAACCTAATTTTATGTATTTTGTATATTTCTTTTCATACAAATTTAAATTATTTTTGTGTATTTTTGTATATAGTTTTATACAAATTTAGGTTATTTCATGTACGCATTTAAATTATTTAATGTGTGTTTTGTATATATATTTTTATCCAAAGTTAATTTATTTTACGTTCATTTTTGGACATATATTTTTATAGAAATTAGCGTTATTTTATATGTATTTGGATATGTTTTCGCATACAAATTTACATTATTTTTTTGCTATTTTGTTTATTTAGTTTGATTCGAATTACATGATTATATGTGTATTTTGTACATATTTTTTATACGTATTTACATTACTTAATGTGTATTTTGTTTATATATTTTTAAACAAATTTACGTTATTATATGTATTTTTATAAATATTTTGATACAAATTTACATGATTTTATGTATTTTGTATATACATGTCAATTCAAATTTAGCCTATTTTATCCGTATTTTGTATATCTATTTTCATACGAATTTAATTACTTCTGTGTATTTTTGTATATAGTTTTATACAAATTTACGTTATTTTATGTGTATTTTGTATATTTATATTTATACAAATACACATTCTTTTAATGGTATTTTGTTTATTTATTTTGATACGAATTTACATTAATTTATGTGTATTTTGTATACATTTTTTTATACGTATTTACTTCATTTTACGTGTATTGTGTATATATTTTTATACAAATCTACGTTATTTTATGTGTATTCGTATATATATTTTGAAACAAATTTACATTGTTTTATATGTATTTTGCATATCTATTTCAAGACAGATTTAACTTATTGTATGTGTATTTTGTATATTTATTTTAATACAAATAAATTTTTTTATGTGTATTTTTGTATATATATTTTATGGGTATTTTGCTTCTTTATTTTCATACAAATTTACATTATTTTATTAATATTCTGTGTATTTATTTTGATACGATTTTACATTATTCTATTTGTGTTTTGTATATATTTTTTTATACAAATTTACGTTATTTTAAGTGTATTTGTTTATGTATTTTCATTCAAATTTACAGTATTTTATGTGTATTTTGTATATGTATTTCAATACAAATTTACCTAATTTTATGTGTATTTTGTATATTTATTTTCATACAAATTTAAATTATTTTTGTGAATTTTTGTATATAGTTTTATACAAATTTATGTTATCTTATATGCATTTTGTATATTTATTTTCATACAAATACACATTCTTTTATTGACATTTTGTTTATTTATTTTGACGCGAATTTACATTATTTAATGTGTATTTTGTATATATATTTTTATACGTATTTACATCCTTTCATGTGTATTTTGTATATTTATAAAAAAATGCGTTATTTTATGGGTATTTTGCATCTTTATTTTTTATACAAATTTACATTATTTTATTTACATTCTGTGTATTTATTTTAATACGATTTTACATTATTCTTTTTGTGTTTTGTATATATAATTTTTATACATATTTACATTATTTAATGAGTATTTTTTATATATATTTTATACAAATTTATGTTAATTTAAGTGTATTTGTTTATATATTTTCATTCAAATTTACATTATTTTATGTGTATTTTTTATATGTATTTCTTTACAAATTTACCTAATTGTATGTGTATTTTGTATATTTATTTTCATACAAATTTAACTTATGTTTGTGTATTTTTATATATAGTTTTATACAAATTTACAATATTTTATGTGTATTTTGTATATGTATTTTCATACAAATACACATTCTTTTATTGATATTTTAGTTATTTATTTTGACACGAATTTACATTATTTAATGTGTATTTTGTATATATATTTTTATACGTATTTACATTTCATGTGTATTTTGTATATATATTTCTATAGAAATCTACGTTATTTTATGTGTATTCGTATATATATTTTGAAACAAATCTACATTATTTTATGTGTATTTTGTATATATATTTCATTATAAATTTGCCTTATTTTAAGTTTATTTTTATATCTATTTTCATTCAAATTCAAATAATTTTATGTGTATATATTTATTTGTATTTACGTTATTTTATGTGTATTTTCTATGTATATTTTCATTCAAAATTACATTATTTTATCGGTATTTTTTTCATTTATTTCGATACGAATTTAGATTATTTCATGTGTATTTTCTATACATATACATATAGAGTAAATTTCTATGAAAATATATATTCAAAATACATATAAAATTATGTAAATAAGTATAAAAATATATATATCAAATACTTCATTTTATGTGTATTTTGTATATATTTTTATAGAAATCAACGTTATTTTATGTGTATTCGTATATATATTTTGAAACAAATTTACATTGTTTTATATGTATTTTGCATATCTATTTCATTACAAACTTACCTTACAGTATGTGCATTTTTTATATTTATTTTAATACAAATTTTAATATTTTATGTGTATTTTGGTATATATATATTTATAAAAAAATGCGTTATTTTATGGCTATTTTGCATCTTTATTTTCATACAAATTTACATTATTTTATTAATATTGTGTGTATTTATTTGATACGATTTTACATTATTCTATTTATGTTTTGAATATATTTTTTTATACATATTTACATTATTTAATTAGTATTTTGTATATATATTTGATACAAACTTACGTTATTTTAAGTGTATATGTTTATATATTTTCATTCAAACTTCCATTATTTTATGTGTATTTTGTATATGTATTTCAATACAAATTTACCTAATTTTATGTGTATTTTGTATATTTATTTTCATACAAATTTAAATTATTTTTGGTTATTTTTGTATCTAGTTTTATACAAACTTAGGTTATTTTATGAGTATTTTGTATATCTATTTTCATACAAATACACATTCTTTTATTGATATTTTGTTTGTTTATTTTGACGAGAATTTAAATTATTTAATGTGTATTTTGTATATATATTTTTATACGTATTTTCATCATTTCATGTGTATTTTGTATATATATTTCTATAGAAATCTACGTTATATTATGTGTATTCGTATATAGATTTTTTAAAAAATTTACACTTGAATGTGTATTTTGCATATTTTTTCAATACAAATTTACCTTATTGTATATGCATTTTGTATATTAATTTTAATACAAATTTAATTATTCTATGTGTATTTTTGTATATGTATTTTTTATAAAAATATGCTTTATTTTATGGGTATTTTGCATCTTTATTTTCATACAAATTTACGTTATTTTATTGATATTCTGCTCATTCATTTGATACGATATGACATTATTCTATGTGTATTTTGTAAATATTTTTCATACAAATTTACGTTATTTTATGTGTATTTGTTTATATATTTTGACACAAATTTACAATATTTTATGGGTATTTTGTATATATATTTCAAAAGAAATTTACCTAGTTTTATGTGTATTTTGAATATCTATTTTCATACAAACTCAAATTATTTTTATGTATTTTTGTATATATTTCAATACAAATTTTAGTTAGGTTATGTGTATTTTGTAAATCTATTTTCATTCAATTATATATTATTTTATTGGTATTTTGTTGATTTATATTGATACGAATTTACATTATTTTATATGTACTTTTTAGATATATTTTTATACGCATTTACATTATTTATTTTGAATATATAATTTTATACAAATTCATGGTATTTTATGTGTATTTGTATATATATTTTCATATAAATTTACATTATTTTATGTGTATTTTGTACATATATTTCATTACAAATTTACCTTATTTTATGTTTTTTTTGTATGTGTATTTTGTATATATTTATCCAAATACACATCCTTTTATTGGTATTTTGTTTATTTATTTTAAATCGAATTACATGATTATATGTGTATTTTGTACACATTTTTTTATACGTATTTACATTATTTAATGTGTATTTTGTTTATATATTTTCATACAAATTTACGTTATTATATGTGTATTTGAATAAATATTTTGATACCAATTTACTTTATTTCATGTATTTTGTATATATATTTCAATTCAAATTTAGCTTATTTTCTGTGTGTTTTGTATATATTTTCATACAAATTTAATTACTTATGTGTATTTTTGTATATAGTTTTATATAAATTTACGTTATTTTATGTGTATTTTGTATATTTATATTTATACAAATACACATTCTTTTATTGGTATTTTGTTTATTTATTTTGATACGAATTTACATTATTTTATGTGTATTTTGTATACATTTTACATACGTATTTACTTCATTTTATGTGTATTTTGTATATATATTTTTATAGAAATCTACGTTATTTTAGGTGTATTCGTATACATATTTTGAAACAAATTTACATTGCTTTATATGTATTTTGCATATCTATTTCAATACAAATTTACCTTATTGTACATATAAAACAATGTAAATTTGTTTCAAAATATATGTACTAATACACATAAAATAACGTAGATTTCTATAAAAATATATATACAAAATACACATAAAATTAAGTAAATACGTATAAAAAAATGTAAACAAAATACACATAAAATAATGTAAATTCGAAACAAAATAAATAAACAAAATACCAATAAAAGAATGTGTATTTGTATAAATATAAATGTACAAAATACACATACAAAATAAATATAAAATAAGGTAAATTTGTAATGAAATATATGTACAAAATACACATAAAATAATGTAAATTTATATGAAAATATATATACAAATACACATAAAATACCATGAATTTGTATAAAATTATATACTCAAAATAAATATTAAATAATGTAAATGCGTATAAAAATATATATACAAAGTACATATAAAATAATGTAAATTGGTATCAATATAAATCAACAAAATACCAATGAAATAATATATATTTGAATGAAAATAGATTTACAAAATACACATAACCTAACTAAAATTTGTAATGAGATATATACAATAATACATAAAAATAATTTGAGTTTGAATGAAAATAGATATTCAAAATACACATAAAACTAGGTAAATTTCTTTGAAATATATATACAAATACACATAAAATAACATGAATTTGTATAAAATTTGTTTCAAAATATATTCGAATACACACAATAAAATAACGTAAATTTTTATGAAAATGTATATATAAAATACACATAAAATAATTTAAATACGTAGAAAAATATACAAAATATACATAAAATAATGTAATTTGTAAAAATAAATACACAAAATTCAATAAAAGAATGTATATTTGTAGGAAAATATATATACAAAATAAACAAATAACTAATAACTTTTATAAAATATATACAAAAATACACACAAATAATTTAAATTTGTTTGAAAATAGATACGCAAAGCTAAATTTGTATTGAAATACATATACAAAACTCACATAAAATAATGTAAATTTGTATGAAAATATATAAACAAATACATATAAAATAACGTAAATTTGGATAAAATATATATACAAAATATACATTAAATATTTTAAATATGTATAAAAATATATTATATTATATATATTTTTATTGATATTTGCGTTATTTATGTGTATTTTGTATATGTTTTCTCATAGAAATTTACATTATTTTATTGGTATTTTGTCTATTTATTTTGATACGAATTACATGATTATTTGTGTATTTTGTTTATATATTTTTATACAAATTTACGTTATTATATGTGTATTTGTATAAGTATTTTGATACAAATTTACAATATTTTATGTATTTTGTATATATATTTCAATTCAAATTTAGCTTATTTTATGTGTATTTTGTATATCTATTTATTTTAATACAAAATCAAATATTTTATGTTTTTTCGAATATATATTTTTATAAAAAATGCATTATTTTATGGGTATTTTGCATCTTAGTTTTCATACAAATTTACATTATTTTATTAATATTTTCTGTATTTATTTTGATACGATTTTACATTATTTTATTTGTGTTTTGTATATATTTTTTTATACATATTTACATTATTTAATGTGTTTTTTGTATATATATTTGATACAAATTTACGTTATTTTAAGTCTATATGTTTATATATTTTCATTCAAATTTACATTATTTTATGTGTATTTTGTATATGTATTTCAATACAAATTTACCTAATTTTATATGTTTATTGTATATTTATTTTCATACAAGTTTAAATTATTTTTGTGTATTTTTGTATATAGTTTTATACAAAATTAGGTTATTGTATGTGTATTTTGTATATCTATTTTCATACAAATACACATTCTTTTCATGATATTTTGTTTATTTATTTTGACGCGAATTAACATTATTTAATGTGTATTTTGTATATATATTTTTATACGTATTTACATTATTTCAAGTGTATTTTGTATATATATTTCTATATAAATCTGCGTTATTTTATTTTTATTATTATATATATTTTTAAAAAAATTTAAATTTTTTTATTTTTATTTTTCATATTTTTTCAATACAAATTTACCTTATTGTATGTGCATTTTGTATATTAATTTTAATACAAATTTGATTAATCTATGTGTATTTTTGTATATGTATTTTTATAAAAATATGCTTTATTTTATGGGTATTTTGCATCTTTATTTTCATACAAATTTACATTATCTTATTGATATTCTGTGTATTTATTTTGATATGATTTTATATTATTCTATGTGTATTTTGTATATATATTTTATATAAAATGTATTTGTTTTCATTTCATACAAATCTACATTATTTTATGTGTTTTTTGTACATGTATTTAAATACAAATTTAACTAGTTATTTGTGTATTTTGTATATTTATTTTGTATGTATATTTTCATAGAAATTTACTCTATTTTTTGAGTATTCGTATATATATTTTGATACAAATTTACATTATTAATGTGTATTTTGCATATCTATTTCAATACAAATTTACTTTATTGTACGTGCATTTTGTATATTCATTTTAATACAAATTTAATTATTTTATATGTATTTTTGTATATATATTTTTATGCAAATATGCGTTATTATATGGATATTTTGCATCTTTATTTTCATACAAATTTACATTATTTTATTGATATTCGCTTTATTTATTTTGATACGATTTAACATTATTCTATGTGTTTTTTGTATATATTTTTTTTTATATATATTTACATTATTTAATGTTAATTTTGTATATATTTTTTATCCAAATTTACATTATTTTATGTGTATTTGTTTATATATTTTCATACATATTTACATTATTTTATGTGTTTTTTGTATATATATATTTTTCTACGTATTTAAATTATTTTATGTGTATTTTGTATATACATTTTCATAAAAAATTACGTTATTTTATTGTGTGTATAAGTATATATTTTGATACAAATTTTATACAAATTCATGTTATTTAATGTGTATTTGTATATATATTTTCATACAAATTTATATTTTTTTATGTGTATTTTTTCATATATTTCATTACAAATTTACCTTATTTTATGTTTATTTTGTATATTTATTTCATTCAATTTTAAATTATTTTATGTGTATATTTGTATTTGTATTTAGGTTATTTTATGAGTATTTTGTATATATATTTTCATCCAAAATTACATTATTTTATTGGTATTTCTTAATTTAATTCGATACGAATTTAGATTATTTCATAGGTATTTTGTATACATATTTTTATACTCATTTACATTATCTAATGTGTGTTTTGTATATATATTTTTTATGCAAATTTATCTAATGTTCATTTTTGTACATATATTTTTATAGAAATTTGCGTTATTTTATGTATATATTTTATATAAATTTACGTTATTTTATGTGCATTTTGTATATTTATATTTATACAAATACACATTCTTTTATTGGTATATTGTTTATTTACATTTATTCGAATTTACATTATTTTATGTGTATTTTGTATACATTTTTTTTATACGTATTTACCTAATTTTATGTGTATTTTGTATATGTATTTTTATAGAAATCTACGTTATTTTATGTGTATTCGTATATATATTTTGAAACAAATTTACATTATTTTATATGTATTTTCCATATCTATTTCAATACAAATTTACCTTATTGTATGTGCATTTTGTATATTTATTTTAATACAAGTTCAAATATTTTATGTGTATTTTGGTATCAATAATTTTATAAAAAAATGCGTAATTTTATAGGTATTTTGCATCTTAATTTTCATTTTATATGTACTTTGTATATATATTTTTATACGCTCTTACATTATTTAATATTTATTTTGAATATAATTTTTTATACAAATTCATGGTATTTTATGTGTATTTGTATAAATATTTTCATATAAATTTACATTATTGTATGTGTATTTTGTACATATATTTTATTACAAATCTACCTTATTTTATGTTTATTTTGTATGTGTATTTTGTATATTTATATTTATCCAAATACACATTCTTTTATTGGTATTTTGTTTATTTAATGAGTATTTTTTATATATATTATATACAAATTTATGTTAATTTAAGTGTATTTGTTTATATATTTTCATTCAAATTTACATTATTTTATGTGTATTTTGTATATGTATTTCTTTACAAATTTACCTAATTTTATGTGTATTTTGTATATTTATTTTCATACAAAATTAACTTATTTTTGTGTATTTTTATATATAGTTTTATACAAATTTACGTTATTTTATGTGTATTTTGTATATGTATTTTCATACAAATACACATTCTTTTATTGATATTTTAATTATTTATTTTGACACGAATTTACATTATTTAATGTGTATTTAGTATATATATTTTTATACGTATTTACAACATTTCATGTATATTTTGTATATATATTTCTATAGAAATCTACGTTATTTTATGTGTATTCGTATATATATTTTGAAACAAATCTACATTATTTTATGTGTATTTTGTATATATATTTCATTATAAATTTGCCTTATTTTAAGTTTATTTTTATATATATTTTCATTCAAATTCAAATCATTTTATGTGTATATATTTATTTGTATTTACGTTATTTTATGTGTATTTTCTATGTATATTTTCATTCAAAATTACATTATTTGATCGGTATTTTGTTCATTTATTTTGATACGAATTTAGATTATTTCATGTGTATTTTCTATACATATACATATAGAGTACATTTCTATGAAAATATATATTCAAAATACATATAAAATTATGTAAATAAGTATAAAAATATATATATCAAATACACCTAAAATAAATGAAAATTCGTATCAAAATAAATAAATAAAATTCCGATAAAAGAACGTATATTTGTAGGAAAATAAATATACAAAATACACATAAAATTACGAAAATTTGAATAAAAATATATACAAAAATACACAAAATTAATTTCAATTTGTATGAAAATAGATATACAAAATACACATATAATTAGTTAAATTTGTATTTAAATACATGTACAAAATTCACATAAAATAATGTAAATTTGTATGAAATGAAAACAAATTCACATAAAATAACGTACATTGGTATAATATAGATATACAAAATATACATAGAATAATATAAAATCGTATCAAAATAAATACACAGAATATCAATAAAATAAAGTAATTTTGTATGAAAATAAAGATGCAAAATACCCATAAAATAAAGCATATTTTATAAAATACATATACAAAAATACACATAGAATAGCTAAATTTGTATTAAAATTAATATACAAAATGCACGTACAATAAGGTAAATTTGTATTGAAAAAATATGCAAAATGCACATAAAACAATGTATATTTGTTTCAAAATATATATACGAATACACATAAAATAACGTATATTTCTATAGAAATATATATACAAAATACACATGAAATGACGTAAATACGTATAAAAATATATATACAATACATTAAATAATGTAAATTCGCATCAAAATAAATAAACAAAATATCAATAAAAGAATGTGTATTTGTATGAAAATAGATATACAAAATACACATAAAATATTGTAAATTTGAATAAAACTCTATACTAAAATACACAAAAAATAATTTAAATTTGTATAAAATATATATACAAAATACACATGAAATTAGGTAAATTTATATTGAAATACATATACAAAATACACATAAGATAATGTAAATTTGAATAAAAATATATAAACAAATACACTTAAAATAACGAAAATTTGTATGAAATATATATAGAAAATACACATTAAATAATGTAAATATGTATAAAAAAATATATACAAAACACAAATAGAATAATGTGAAATAGTATCAAAATAAATACACAGAATATTAATAAAATAATGTAAATTTGTATGAAAATAAAGATGCAAAATACCCATAAAACAACGCATTTTTTATATAAATATATATACCAAAATGCACATAAAATATTTAAATTTGTATTACAATAAATATACAAAATGCACATACAATAAGGTAAATTTGTATTGAAATAGATATGCAAAATAGATATAAAACAATGTAAATTTCTTTCAAAATATACATACGAATACTCATAAAATAACGTAGATTTCTATAAATACGTATAAGAAAATGTGTACAAAATACACATAAAATAATGGAAATTCGTATCAAAATAAATAAACTAAATGCCAATAAAAGAATGTTTACTTGTATAAATATAAATATACAAAATACACATAAAATAACGTAAAATTGTATAAAACTATATACAAAAATAAACAAAAATAATTAAATTTGTATGAAAATAGATATACAAAAGACACATAAAATAAGCTAAATTTGAATTGAAATAAATATAGAAAATTCATAAAATAATGTAAATTTGTATCAAAATATATAATCAAATACACATATAATAACGTAAATTTGTATAAAAATATATAAACAAAATACACATTAAATAATGTAAGTACGTATAAAAGATATGTACGTAATGTAAATATTTATATAATTAAAGATGCAAATTACCCATAAAATATCTTATATTTAAAAAAAAATATATACAAAAATACACAAAATAATTAAATTTGTATTAAAATAAATATACAAAATACACATACAATAAGGTAGATTTTTATTGAAATAGATATGCAAAAAACACATAAAATAATGAAAATTTTTAATAAAATATATACGAATACACACAATAAAATTACGTAAATTTTTATGAAAATATATATACAAAATACACATAAAATAATGTAAATACATAGAAAAATATATATACAAAATACACATAAAATAATATAAACTCGTATCAAAATAAATAAACAAAATTTCCTCTAAAAGAATGTATATGTGTAGGAAAATATATATACAAAATACAAATAAAAAAAAAAAATTTGTATAAAAATAATACAAAAATACACAAAAATAATTTAAATTTGTTTGAAAATAGATATGCAAAATACAGATGAAATTAGGCAAATTTTTATTGAAATACATATACAAAATACACATAAAATAATGTAAATTTGTATGAAAATATATAAACAAATACACATAAGATAACGTAAATTTCCATAAAATATATGTACAAAATATACATTAAATAATGTAAATATGTCTAAAAATATATATACAAAATAACAGAATAACGTAAAATCGTATCAAAATAAATAAACAGACAATCAATAAAATAATGTAAATTTGTATGAAAATAAAGATGCAAAATACCCATATAATAACGCATATTTGTTTAAAAATATATATTCAAAAATACACATAAAATAATTAAATTTGCATCAAAATAAATATACAAAAGGCACATACAATAAAGAAAATTTGTATTGAAATAGATATGCGAAATACACATAAATAATGTAAATTTGTATCAAAATATTTATACGAATACACATAAAATAGAGTAACTTTCTATGAAAATATATATTCAAAATACATATAAAATTATGTAAATAAGTATAAAAATATATATATCAAATACACCTAAAATAATGAAAACTCGTATCAAAATAAATAAACAAAATTCCGATAAAAGAACGTATATTTGTAGGAAAATAAATATACAAAATTCACATAAAATTACGAAAATTTGAATAAAAATATATACTAAAATGCACAAAATTAATTTCAATTTGTATGAAAATAGATATACATAATACACATAATTAGTTAAATTTGTATTTAAATACATGTACAAAATACACATAAAATAATGTAAATTTGTATGAAATGAAAACAAATTCACATAAAATAACGTTCATTTGTATGAAATATATATACAAAATATACATAGAATAATGTAAAATCGTATCAAAATAAATACACAGAATATCAATAAAATAATGTAAATTTGTATGAAAATAAAGATGCAAAATACCCATAAAATAAAGCATTTTTTTATGAAAATACATATAAAAAAATACGCATAGAATAATTAAATTTGTATTAAAATTAATATACAAAATGCACGTACAATAAGGTAAATTTATATTGAAAAAATATGCAAAATGCACATAAAACAATGTATATTTGTTTCAAAATATATATACGAATACACATAAAATAACATATATTTCTATAGAAATATATATACAAAATACACATGAAATGACGTAAATACGTATAAAAATATATATACACAATACACATTAAATAATGTGAATTCGCGTCAAAATAAATAAACAAAATATCGATAAAAAATGTGTATTTGTATGAAAATAGATATACAAAATACACATAAAATATTTTAAATTTTTATAAAACTCTTTTTTAAAAATATATATATAAAATAATAATTTTTTAAAATTTGTATTACAATAAATATACAAAATGCACATACATTAAGGTAGATTTATATTGAAATAGATATGCTAAATACATATAAAACAATGTAAATTTGCTTCAAAATATATATACCAATACACATAAAATAACGTAGATTACTATAAAAATATATATACAAAATACACATTAAATGAAGTAAATACGTATAAGAAAATGTATACAAAGTACACATAAAATAATTAAATTTGTATTAAAATAAATATACAAAATACACATACAATAAGGTAAATCTATATTGAAATAGATATGCAAAATAAACATCAAATAATGTAAATTTGTATCAAATCATATACGAATACACACAATAAAATAACGTAAATTTTTATGAAAATGTATATAAAAAATACACATAAAATAATGTAAATACGTAGAAAAATATATATACAAAATACACATAAAATTAATTAAATTCTTATCAAAATAAATGAACAAAATTCCACTAAAAGAATGTATATTTGTAGGAAAATATAAATACAAAATACAAATAAAATAACTAAAATTTGTATAAAAATATATAAAAAATACATAAAAATAATTTAAATTTGTTTGAAAATAGATATGCAAAATACACATAAAATTAGGCAAATCTGTATTGAAATACATATACAAATTACACATAAAATATTGTAAATTTGTATGAAAATATATAAACAAATACACATAAAATAGCGTAAATTTATATAAAATATATATACAAAATATACATTAAATAATGTAAATGTGTATAAAAATATATATACAAAATACACATAGAATAATGTAAAATCGTATCAAAATAAATAAACAGAATATCAATAAAATAATGTAAATTTGTATGAAAATAAAGATGCAAAATACCCAAATAATAACGCATATTTTTACAAAAATACACATAAAATAATTAAATTTGTATTAAAAAAATATACAAAATACACATAGGTACAATATGGTAAATTTGTATTGAAATAGATATGCAAAATAAACATAAATAATGTAAATTTGTATCAAAATATATATACGAATACCCATAAAATAGAGTAAATTTCTATGAAAATATATATTCAAAACACAAATAAAATGATATAAATAAGTATAAAAATATACATATCAAATACACCTAAAATAATGTAAATTCGTATAAAATAAATAAACAAAATTACGATAAAAGATGCAAGATACACATTAAATAATGTAAATATTTATAAAAAAAATATATACAAAAAAAATTTGAATAATGTGAAATCGTATCAAAATAAATACACCGAATATTAATAAAATAATGTAAATTTGTATGAAAATAAAGATGCAAAATTCCCATCAAATAGAGTAAATTTCTATGAAAATATATATTCAAAACACAAATAAAATGATATAAATAAGTATAAAAATATACATATCAAATACACCTAAAATAATGTAAATTCGTATAAAAATAAATAAACAAAATTACGATAAAAGATGCAAGATACACATTAAATAATGTAAATATTTATAAAAAAAATATATACAAAAAAAATTTGAATAATGTGAAATCGTATCAAAATAAATACACCGAATATTAATAAAATAATGTAAATTTGTATGAAAATAAAGATGCAAAATTCCCATCAATCTATTCTTATAAAAATATATATACCAAAATACACATAAAATATTTAAATTTGTATTGAATTAAATATACAAAATGCATATACAATAAGGTAAATTTGTATTGAAAGAGATATGCAAAAATACATATAAAACAATGTAAATTTGTTTCAAAATATATATACGAATACACATAAAATAACGTAGATTTCTATAAAAATATATATACAAAATACACATAAAATTAAGTAAATACGTATAAAAATATATATACAAAATACACATAGAATAATGTAAAATTGTTTAAAAAAAAAAAAACAGATTATAAATAAAATAATGTAAATTTGTATGAAAATAAAAATGCAAAATACCAATAAAATAAAGCATATTTTTATAAAAATACATATACAAAAATACACATAGCATAATTAAATTTGTATTAAAATTAATATACAAAATGCATATACAATAAGGTAAATTTGTATTGAAAAAATATGCAAAATACACATAAAACAGTGTAAATTTATTTCAAAATCTATATACGAATACTCATAAATCAACTTAGATTTCTATAGAAATATATATACAAAATACACATCAAATGATGTAAACACGAATAAAAAAAAAAATATATATATATATATATATATATATATATATATATATATATATATATATATATATATATATATATATATATATATATATATATATATATATATATATATATATATATATATATATATATATATATATATATATAAACTACACAGTAAAGAAATTAAACTCTCGGCAAAGTAAATAAACAAAATATCAATAAAAGAATGTGTATTTGTATGAAAATAAATATACAATATACACATAAAATCACCTAAATTTGTATAAAACTATGTACAAAAATACACAAAAATAATTTTAATTTGTATGAAAATAAATATACAAAATACACATAAAATTTGTATTGAAAGAGATATGCAAAAATACATATAAAACAATGTAAATTTGTTTCAAAATATATATACAAATACATATAAAATAACGTAGATTTCTATAAAAATATATATACAAAATACACATAAAATTAAGTAAATACGTATAAAAATAGATATACAAAATACACATAGAATAATGTAAAATTGTTTAAAAAAAAAAAAAAACAGATTATAAATAAAATAATGTAAATTTGTATGAAAATAAAAATGCAAAATACCCATAAAATAAAGCATATTTTTATAAAAATACATATACAAAAATACACATAGCATAATTAAATCTATATTAAAATTAATATACAAAATGCATATACAATAAGGTAAATTTGTATTGAAAAAATATGCAAAATACACATAAAACAGTGTAAATTTATTTCAAAATCTATATACGAATACTCATAAATCAACGTAGATTTCTATAGAAATATATATACAAAATACACATCAAATGATGTAAACACGAATAAAAAAAATAAAAAAAAATATATATATATATATATATATATATATATATATATATATATATATATATATATATATATATATATATATATATATATATATATATATATATATATATATATATATATATATATATAATACACATTAAATAATGTAAACTCGCGTCAAAGTAAATAAACAAAATATCAATAAAAGAATGTGTATTTGTATGAAAATAGATATACAATATAAACATTAAATCACCTAAATTTGTATAAAACTATAATTTAAATTTATATGAAAATAAATATACAAAATACACATAAAATTAGGTAAATTTGTATTGAAATACATTTACAAAATACACATAAAATAATGTAAATTTGAATGAAAATATATAAACATATACACTTAAAATAACGTAAATTTGTATAAAATATATATAAAAAATACACATTAAATAATGTATAAAATAAATATATACAAAACACAAATAGAATAATGTAAAATCGTATCAAAATAAATACACAGAATATTAATAAAATAATGTAAATTTGTATGAAAATTAAGATGCAAAATACCCATAAAATAACGCATTTTTTCTAAAAATATTTATACCAAGACACACATAAAATATTTGAATTTGTATTAAAATAAATATACAAAATGCACATACAATAAGGTAAATTTGTATTGAAATAGATATGCAAAATACATATAAAACCATGTAAATTTTTAAAAAAATATATATACGAATACACATAAAATAACGTAGATTTCTATGAAAATAAATATACAAAATACACATAAAATGAAGTAAATACGTATAAAAAAAGGTATACAAAATACACATAAAATAATGTAAACTTGTATCAAAATAAATAAACAAAATACTAATAAAAGAAAGTGTATTGTATATATAAATTTACAAAATACAAATAAAATAACGTATATTTATATAAAACTTTATGCAAAAATACAAAAGTAATTAAATTTGTATGAAAATAGATATACAAAATACATGTGTATTTTGTATATTTATTTCATACAAATTGAAATTATTTTGTTTAATTTTATATATTTTCATACAAATTTTCGTTATTTAATGTGTATTTGTATATTTATTTTTTCTACAAAAATACGTTCTTTTATCTGAATTTTGTTTATTGAATTTTAACGAATTTACCTTATTTTGTATATCTATTTTCATACAAATTAAAATACTTCTCTGTATTTTTGTATATAGTTTTATACAAATTTACGTTATTTTATGTGTATTTTGTATATTTATATTTATACAAATACACATTCTTTTATTGGTATTTTGTTTATTTATTTTGATACAATTTACATTATTTTATATTTATTTATACATTTTCTTATACGTATTTACTTCATTTTATGTGTATTTTGTATATATATTTTTATACAAATCTACGTTATTTTATGTGTATTCGTATATATATTTTGAAACAAATTTACATTGTTTTATATGTATTTTGCATATCTATTTCAATACAGATTTACCTTATTGTATGTGTATTTTGTATATTTATTTTAATACAAATTAATTTTTTCATGTGTATTTTGGAATATATATTTTTATAAAAAATGCGTTATTTAATGGGTATTTTGCATCTTTATTTTCATACAAATTTACATTGTTTTATTAATATTCTGTGTATTTATTTTGATACGATTTTACATTATTCTATTTGTGTTTTGTATATATTTATTTTTATACATATTTACATTATTTAATGTGTATTTTGTATATTGTAAAACAAATTTACGTTATTTTATGCGCATCTGTTAAAATATTTTGATACAAATTTACATTATTTTATGTATTTTGTATATATATTTCAATACAAATTTAGTTTATTTTATGAATATTTTGTATATCTATTTTCATTTGTATCAAAATAAATAAACAAAATAGCAATAAAATAATGTAAATTTGTATGAGAAAACATATACAAATGCACATAAAATAAAGTAAATTTGCAAATTTGTATTGAAATAGATATGCAAAATACATATAAAACAATGTAAATTTGTTTAAAAATATATATACGAATACAAATAAAAAAACGTAGATTTCTATAAAAATAAATATACAAAATACACATAAAATTAAGTAAATACGTATAAAAAAATGTATACAAAATACACATAAAATAATGTAAATTCGATTTAAAATAAATAAACAAAATACCAATAAAAGAATGTGTATTTGGATAAATATAAATATACAAAATACATATACAAAATAAACATAAAATAAGGTAGATTTGTAATAAAATATATGTACAAAATACACATAAAATAATGTAAATTTATATGAAAATATATATACAAATACACATAAAATACCATGAATTTGTATAAAAATATATATTCAAAATAAATATTAAATAATGTAAAAGCGTATAATAATATAGATACAAAGTACATATAAAATAATGTAAATTTGATTTAAAATAAATAAACAAAATACCAATAAAAGAATGTGTATTTGGATAAATATAAATATACAAAATACATATACAAAATAAACATAAAATAAGGTAGATTTATAATAAAATATATGTACAAAATACACATAAAATAATGTAAATTTATATGAAATATATATACAAATACACATAAAATACCATGAATTTGTATAAAAATATATATTAAAAATAAATATTAAATAATGTACAAGCGTATAAAAATATATATACAAAGTACATATAAAATAATGTAAATTCGTATCAATATAAATCAACAAAACACTAATAAAATAATATATATTTGAATGAAAATAAATTTACAAAATACACATAACATAACTAAAATTTGTATTAAAATATATACAAAAATACATAGAAATAATTTGAGTTTGTATGAAAATAGATATACAAAATCTGATAATCTGATTTTATATTATTTTTATAAAATCTGAATTTTGTTTATTGAATTTGAAACGAATTTACCTTATTTTGTATATCTATTTTCATACAAATTAAAATACTTCTGTGTATTTTTCTATATAGTTTTATATAAATTTACGTTATTTTGTGTATTTTGTATATTTATATTTATACAAATACACATTCTTTTATTGGTATTTTGTATATTTATTTTGATGCGAATTTACATTATTTTATGTGTATTTTGTATACATTTTTTATACGTATTTACTTCATTTTATGTGTATTTTGTATATATATTTTATAAATCAACGTTATTTTATGTGTATTCGTATATATATTTTGAAACAAATTTACATTGTTTTATATGTATTTTGCATATCTATTTCAATACAAATTTACCTTATTGTATGTGTTTTTTAAATATTTATTTTAATACAATTTTTTTTTTATGTGTATTTTGGTATATATGGAGAGGTAAATTTGTATTGAAAGAGATATTCAAAAATACATATAAAACAATGTAAATATGTTTCAAAATATATATACGAATACACATAAAATAACGTAGATTTCAATAAAAATATATACAAAATACACATAAAATGAAGTAAATACGTATAAAAAAATGAATACAAAATACACATAAAAATCGTATAAAAATAAATGAACAAAATACCAGTAAAAGAATGTGTATTTGTATAAATATAAATATACAAAATACACAAAAAATATCGTAAATTTGTATAAACTATATACAAAAATACACAGAAGTAATTAAATTTGTATGAAAATATATATACAAAATACAGCTAAAATAAGCTAAATTTGAATTGAAATGTACATACAAAATACATAAAATAATGTAAATCTGTATCAAAATATTTATACAAATACATATAATAACGTAGATTTGTTTAAAAATATATAAACAAAATACACATTAAGTAATGTAAATACGTATAAAAAATATGTACAAAATACACATATAATCATGTAACTCGTATCAAAATAAATTAACAAAATAGCAATAAAATAATGTAAATTTGTATGAGAAAACATATACAAATAACGCAAATTTCTATAAAAATATATGTACAAAAATGCACATAAAATAAAGTAAATTTGCATAAATATATATATACAAAACACACACTAAATAATGTAAATGCGTACATAAAATAACCTAAATTTGTATAAAACTATATACAAAAATACACAAAAATAATTTAAATTCGTTTGAAAAGAAATATACAAAATACACATAAAATTAGGTAAATTTGTATTGAAATACATATACAAAATACACATCAAATAATGTAAATTTGAATGAAAATATATAAACAAATACACCTAAAATAACGTAAATTTGTATAAAATATATATGCAAGATACACATTAAATAATGTAAATGTGTATAAAAAAATATATACAAAAAACAAATAGAATAATGTAAAATCGTATCAAAATAAATACACAGAATATCAATAAAATAATGTAAATTTGTATGAAAATAAAGATGGAAAATTCCCAAAAATTTTCGCATTTTTTATAAAAATATATTTACCAAAATACACATAAAATATTTAAATTCGTATTGAAATAAATATACAAAATGCATATACAGTAAGGTAAATTTGTATTGAAAGATATATTCAAAAATACATATAAAACAATGTAAATCTGTTTCAAAATATATATACGAATACACATAAAATAAAGTAGATTTCTATAGAAATATATATACAAAATACATATCAAATTATGTAAATACGTATAAAAATATATATACAAAATACATATCAAATAATGTAAATTCGTGTCAAAATAAATAAACAAAATATCATGAAAAGAATGTGTATTTGTATGAAAACAGATAATAGATAATAAATCTGTATAAAATATATATGCAAGATACACCTTAAATAATGTAAATATGTATAAAAAAGTATATACAAAAAACAAATAGAATAATGTAACATCGTATCAAAATAAATACACCGAATATTAATAAAATAATGTAAATTTGTATGAAAATAAAGATGCAAAATTCCCATAAAATAGCGCATTTCTTATAAAAATATATATACCAAAAAACACATAAAATATTTAAATTTGCATTGAAATAAATAAACAAAATGCACATAGAATAAGGTAAATTTGTATTGAAAGAGATATGCAAAAATACATATAAAACAATGTAAATTTGTTTCAAAATATATATACGAATTCAAATAAAAAACGAAGATTTCTATAAAAATATATATACAAAATACACATAAAATTAAGTAAATACGTATAAAAAAATGTATACAAAATACACATAAAATAATGTAATTTCGAATTAAAATAAATGTAAATTTGAATGAAAATATAAAAACAAGTACACTTAAAATAACGTAAATTTGTATAAAATATATATGCAAGATACACATTAAATAATGTAAATGTGTATAAAAAAATATATACAAAAAACAAATAGAATAATGTAAAATCGTATCAAAATAAATACACAGAATATCAATAAAATAATGTAAATTTGTATGAAAATAAAGATGCAAAATTCCCAAAAATTATCGCATTTTTTATAAAAATATATATACCAAAATACACATAAAATATTTAAATTTGTATTGAAATAAATATACAAAATGCATATACAGTAAGGTAAATTTGTATTAAAAGAGATATTCAAAAATACATATAAAACAATGTAAATTTGTTTCAAAATATATATACGAATACATATAAAATAAAGTAGATTTCTATAGAAATATATATACAAAATACATATGAAATTATGTAAATACGTATAAAATATATATACAAAATACATATCAAATAATATAAATTCGTGTCAAAATAAATAAACAAAATATCATGAAAAGAATGTGTATTTGTATAAAAATATATAATAGATAATAAATTTGTATAAAATATATATGCAAGATACTCATTAATTATTAAATAATGTAAATATGTATAAAAAAGTGTATACAAAAAACAAATAGAATAATGTAAATTCGTATCAAAATAAATACACCAAATATTAATAAAATAATGTAAATTTGTATGAAAATAAAGATGCAAAATTCCCATAAAATAGCGCATTGCTTATAAAAATATATATACCAAAATACACATAAAATATTTAAATTTGTATTGAAATAAATATACAAAATGCATATACAATAAGGTAAATTTGTATTGAAAGAGATATGCAAAAATACATATAAAACAATGTAAATTTGTTTCAAAATATATATACGAATACAAATAAAAAAACGTAGATTTCTATAAAAATAAATATACAAAATACACATAAAATTAAGTAAATACGTATAAAAAAATGTATACAAAATAGGTACACATAAAATAATGTAAATTCGATTTAAAATAAATAAACAAAATACCAATAAAAGAATGTGTATTTGGATAAATATAAATATACAAAATACATATACAAAATAAACATAAAATAAGGTAGACTTGTAATAAAATATATGTACAAAATACACATAAAATAATGTAAATTTATATGAAAATATATATACAAATACACATAAAATACCATGAATTTGTATAAAAATATATATTCAAAATAAATATTAAATAATGTAAAAGCGTATAAAAATATATATACAAAGTACATATAAAATAATGTAAATTCGTATCAATATAAATCAACAAAACACCAATAAAATAATATATATATATATATATATATATATATATATATATATATATATATATATATATATATATATATATATATATATATATATATATATATATAAATATATATATATATGAATGAAAATAAATTTACAAAATACACATAACATAACTAAAATATATACAAAATAGCCATAAAATATTGTAAATTTGTGTCAAAATATATAAACAAATACACTTAAAATAACGTAAATTTCTATGAAAAATATATACAAAATACACATAGAGTAATGTCAATTCGTATCAAAATGAATAAGCAGAATATCAATAAAATAATATATATTTGTATGAAAATAAAGATGCAAAATACCCAAAAAATAAAGCATATGTTTATAAAAATACAGATAAAAAAATACACATCGAATAATTAAATTTGTATTAAAATTAATTTACAATATGCGTATATAATAAGGTAAATTTGTATTGAAAAAATATGCAACATACACGTTTACTCATAAAAATTTATATTATTTTATTGGTATTTTGTTTATTTATTTTGATACGAGTTACATGATTATATGTGTATTTTGTACACATTTTTTTATACGTATTTACATTATTTAATGTGTATTTTGTCTATATATTTTCATACAAATTTTCGTTATTGTATGTGTATTTGTATAAATATTTTGATACAAATTTACTTTTTTTCATGTATTTTGTATATATATTTCAATTCAAATTTAGCTTATTTTGTGTGTATTTTGTATATATTTTCATACAAATTTAATTACTTCTGTGTATTTATGTATATAGTTTTATATAAATTTACGTTATTTTATGTGTATTTTGTATATTTATATTTATAGAAATACACATTCTTTTATTGGTATTTTGTTTATTTATTTTGATACGAATTTACATTATTTTATGTGTATTTTGTATACATTTTTTTATACGTATTTACTTAATTTTATGTGTATTTTGTATAAATATATTTATAGAAATCTACGTTAATTTATGTGTATTCGTATACATATTTTGAAACAAATTTACATTGCTTTATATGTATTTTGCGTATCTATTTCAATACAAATTTACCTTATTGTAAGTGTTTTTTTATATATTTATTTTAATACAAATCTTATTTTTTTATGGGTATTTTGGTATATATATTTTTATAAAAAAAAATGCGTTATTTTACGGGTATTTTGCCTCTTTATTTTCATACAAATTTACATTATTTTATCAATATTCTGTGTATTTATTTTGATACGATTTTACATTATTCTATTTATGTTTTGTACATATTTTTTTTATCCAAATTTACGTTATTTTAAGTGTATTTGTTTATGTATTTTCATTCAAATTTACATTATTTTATGTGAATTTTGTATATGTATTTCCATACAAATTTACCTAATTTTATGTGTATTTTTTATATTTATTTTCATACAAATTTAAAATATTTTTGTGTATTTTTGTATATAGTTTGATACAAATTTAGGTTATTTTATGTGTTTTTTGAATACCTATTAAATATATATACAAAATACATATGAAATTATGTAAATACGTATAAAAATATATATACAAAATACATATCAAATAATGTAAATTCGTGTCAAAATAAATAAACAAAATATCATGAAAAGAATGTGTATTTGTATGAAAATAGATAATAGATAATAAATTTGTATAAAATATATTATGCAAGATACACATTAAATAATGTAAATATGTATAAAAAAGTATATACAAAAAACAAATAGAATAATGTAAAATCGTATCAAAATAAATACACCGAATATTAATAAAATAATGTAAATTTGTATGAAAATAAAGATCCAAAATTCCCATAAAATAGCGCATTTCTTATAAAAATATATATACCAAAATACACATAAAATTTTTAAATTTGTATTGAAATAAATATACAAAATGCACATACAATAAGGTAAACTTCTATTGAAAGAAATATGCAAAAATACATATAAAACAATGTAAATTTGTTTCAAAATATATATACGAATACACATAAAATAACGTAGATTTCTATAAAAATATATATACAAAATACACATAAAATTAAGTAAATACGTATAAAAAAATGTATTCAAAATACACATAAAATAATGTAAATTCGAATTAAAATAAATAAACAAAATACCAATAAAAGAATGTGTATTTGGATAAATAAAAATACAAAATACGCATACAAAATAAACATAAAATAAGGTAGATTTGTAATAAAATATATGTACAAAATACACATACAATAATGTAAATTTATATGAAAATATATATACAAATGCACATAAAATACCATGAATTTGTATAAAAAATTATATTCAAAATAAATATTAAATAATGTAAGAGCGTATAAATATATATATACAAAGTACATATAAAATGAAAATTAAGATGCAAAATACCTATAAAATAACGCATTATTTTTTTAAATTATTGATACAAAAATACACATAAAATATTTGAACTTGTATTAAAATAAATATACAAAATGCACATATAATAAGGTAAATTTGTATTGAAATAGATATGGAAAATACATATAAAATAATGTAAATTTGTTTCAAAATATATATACGAATACACATAAAATAACGTAGATTTCTATAAAAATACATATACAAAATACACATAAAATTAAGTAAATACGTATAAAAAAATGTAAACAAAATACACATAAAATAATGTAAATTCGTATAAATGTAAATAAACAATATACCAATAAAAAGATGTGTATTTGTATAAATATAAATATACAAAATGCACATAAAATAACGTAAATTTATATAAAACTATATACATAAAATAACGCAAATTTCTATAAAAATATATGTACAAAAATGAACATTAGATAAATTTGCATAAAAATATATATACAAAACACACATTAGATAATGTAAATGAGTATAAAAATATGTATACAAAATACCTATAAAATAATCTAAATTCGTATCGAATTAAATTAAGAAATACCAATAAAATAATGTAATTTTGGATGAAAATATATATACAAAATACACATAAAATAACCTAAATACAAATACAAATATACACATAAAATAATTTAAAATTGAATGAAATAAATATACAAAATAAACATAAAATAAGGTAAATTTGTAATGAAATATATGAAAAATACACATAAAATAATATAAATTTGTATGAAAATATATATACAAATACACATTAAATAACATGAATTTGTATAAAATTTGTATCAAAATATGTACTTATACACACAATAAAATAACGTAGTTTTTTTATGAAAATGTATATACAAAATACACATAAAATAATTTAAATACGTAGAAAAATATATACAAAAACACATAAAATAGTGTAAATATGTATGAAAATATATAAACAAATACACATAAAATAATGTAAATTTGGATAAAAAATATTCAAAATTAACATTAAATAATGTAAATATATATATATAAAAATATATACAAAAAACACATAGAATAATGTTAAATCGTATTAAAATAAATAAAGAGAATATCAAGAAAATAATGTAAATTTGCATGAAAATAAAGATGCAAAATATCCATATAATAACGCATATTTGCATAAAAATATATAACAAACTACATATAAAATAATTAAATTTTTATTAAAATAAATATACAAAATGCACGTACAATAAAGTAAATTTGTATTGAAATAGATATGCAAAATACACATTAATAATGTAAATTTGTATCAAAATATATATACGAATACTCATAAAATAGAGTAAATTTCTATGAAAATATACATACAAAATAGATATACAAAATACACATATAACTAGTTAAATTTGTATTTAAATACATGTACAAAAAACATATAAAATAATGTAGATTTGTATGAAATGAAAACAAATACATTTTATATAAAATATATATACAAAATACACATAGAATAATGTAAAATCATATCAAAATAAATACGCAGAATATCAATAAAATAATGTAAATTTTTATGAAAATAAAGATGCAAAATACCCATAAAATAAAGGATATTTTTATAAAAATATATATACAAAAATACACATAGATTAATCAAATTTGTATTAAAATTAATATACAAAATGCACATGCAATAAGATAAATTTGTATTGAAAAAATATGCAAAATTCACATAAAATAATGTAAATTTGTTTCAAAATATATATACGAATACACATAAAATAACGCAGATTTCTATAGAAATATATATACAAAATACACTTGAAATAATGTAAATACGTATAAAAATATATATACAAAATACACATTAAATAATGTTAATTCGTGTCAAAATAAATAAACAAAATATCATGAAAAGAATTGTATGAAAATAGATATACAAAATACACATAAAATAACCTAAATTTGTATAAAACTATATACAAAAATACACAAAAATAATTTAAACTTGTATGAAAATAAATATACAAAAAACATATAAAAATAGGAAAATTTGTATTGAAATACATATACAAAATACACATAAAATAATGTAAATTTGAATGAAAATATATAAACATATAGACTTAAAATAACGTAAATTTGTATCAAATATATATACAAAAAACATATTAAATAATGTAAATATGTATTAAAAAATATATACAAAACACAAATAAAATAATGTAAAATCGTATCAAAATAAATACAGAAAATATTAATAAAATAATGTAAATATGTATGAATATTAAGATGCAAAATACCCATAAAATAACGCATTTTATAAAGATATAAATACAAAAAAACATAAAATATTTGATTTTGTATTAAAATAAATAGATATACAAAATACACATAAAATAAGCTAAATTTGAATTGAAATATATATACAAAATACATAAAATGATGTAAATATGTATCAAAATACCTATACAAATACACATATAATAACGTAAATTTGTATAAAAATATATAAACAAAATTCACTTTAAATAATGTAAATACGTATTAAAAAATGTAAAAAATACACAAATAATCATGTAATTCGTATCAAAATAAATAGACAAAATACCAATAAAATAATGTAAATTTCTATGAGAAAACATATGCAAAATACACATAAATAACGCAAATATCAATAAAAATATATATGATTTTATATGTATTTGTTTATGTATTTTCATACAAATTTACATTATTTTATGTGATTTATATATGTATTTCAATACAAATTTGCCTAACTTTATGTGAATTTTGCATATCTATTTTCAAACAAATTTAAATTATTTTGTGTATATTTGTATATATTTTATACAAATTTAGTTATTTATTTGTTTTTATATATATTTTCTAAATATACATTCTTTTATTGGAATTTTGTATTTAATTTTACAATTTACATTATTTTATGTGTATTTTGTATATATATTTTTCTACGTATTTAAACTATTTTATGTGTATTTTATATATACATTTTCATAAAAATCTACGTTATTTTATTGTGTGTATTCGTATATATTTTGAAACATTTTATACAAATTAATGTTATTTATGTGTATTTGTATATATTTTCATACAAATTTATATTATTTATGTGTATTCTTACATATATTTTATTACAAATTTACATTATTTTATGTTTATTTTGTATATTTATTTAATTCAATTTTAAATTATTTAATTTGTATATTTGTATTTTTATTTAGGTTATTTTATGTGTGTTTTTTATATATTTTCATCCAAAATTACATTATTTGATTGTTATTTTCTTAATTTAACTCGATACGAATTTAGATTATTTCATAGGTATTTTGTATACATATTTTTATACTCATTTACATTATCTAATGTGTGTTTTGTATATATTTTTTTATGCAAACTAATTTTATGTGCATTTTGTACGTATATTTTATAGAAACTTAAAACGTTATTTTATGTGTAATTTGTATGTTTTCTCATACAAATTTACATTATTTAATTAGTTTTTTGTTTATTTATTTTGATACGAATGACTTGATTATTGGTGTATTTTGTAAATATTCTTTATACGTATTTACATTACTTAATGTGTATTTTGTTTATATATTTTTTACAAATTTACGTTATTATATGTGTATTTGTTAAAAATATTTTGAAACGAATTTACTTTATTTTATGTATTTTGTATATATATTTCAATTCAAATTTAGCTTATTTTGTGTGTATTTTGTATATCTATTTTCATACAAATTTAATTACTTCTGTGTATTTTTGTATATAGTTTTATACAAATTTACGTTATTTTATGTACATTTTGTATATTTATATTTATACAAATACACATTCTCTTATTGGTATTTTGTTTATTTATATTTATACAATTTACATTATTTTATGTGTATTTTGTATACATTTTTGATTCGTATTTACTTAATTTTATTTGTATTTTGTATATATATATATATAGAAATCTACGTTATTTTATGTGTATTTGTATATATATTTTGAAACAAATTTACATTGTTTTATATGTTTTTTGCATATCTATTTCAATACAAATTTACCTTATTGTATGTGCATTTTGTATATTTATTTTAATACAAATTCAAATATTTTATGTGTATTTTGGTATATATAATTAAAAAAAAATGCGTTATTTTATAGGTATTTTGCATCCTAGTTTTCATAGAAATGTACATTATTTTATTAATATTCTGTGTATATATTTTGATACGATTTTATATTATACTATTTGTGTTTTGTATATATTTTTTTATACATATTTTCATTATTTGATGTGTATTTATTATATATATTTTATACAAATTAACGTCATTTTAAGTGTATTTGTTTATATAATTTCATTCAAATTTACATTATTTTAAGTGTATTTTGTATATGTATTTCAATACAAATTTACCTAATTTTATGTGTATTTTGTATATTTACTTTCATACAAATTTAAATAATTTTTGTGTTTTTTTGTATATACATATAGACTAAATTTCTATGAAAATATATATTCAAAATACATATAAAATAATGTAAATAAGTATAAAAATATTTATATCAAATACACCTAAAAAAATGAAAATTCGTATGAAAATAAATAAACAAAATTCAGATAAAAGAACGTATATTTGTAGGAAAATAAATATACAAAATACACATAAAATTACGAGAATTTGAATAAAAGTATATACAAAAAAACAAAAAAATAAATTTCAATTTGTATGAAAATAGATATACAAAATACACATATAATTAGTTAAATTTGTATTTAAATACATATACAAAATACACATAAAATAATGTAAATTTGTATGAAATGAAAACAAATTCACATAAAATAACGTACATTTGTATAAAATAGATATACAAAATATACATAGAATAATGTAAAATCGTATCAAAATAAATACACAGAATATCAATAAAATAATGTAATTTTGTATGAAAATAAAGATGCAAAATACCCATAAAATAAAGCTTTTTTTTTTTAAATACATATACAAGAATACACATAGAATAATTAAATTTGTATTAAAATTAATATACAAAATGCACGTACAATAAGGGAAATTTGTATTGAAAAAATATACAAAATGCACATAAAACAATGTATATTTGTTTTAAATATATATACGAATACACATAAAATAACGTATATTTCTATAGAAATATATATACAAAATACACATGAAATGACGTTAATACGTATAAAAATATATACACAATACACATTAAATAATGTAAATTGCATCAAAATAAATAAACAAAATATCAATAAAAGAATGTGTATTTGTAAAATAGATATACAAAATACACATAAAATATTGTAAATTTGTATAAAACTTTATTAAAAATACACAAAATAATTTAAATTTGTATAAAATATAAATACAAAATACACATAAAACTAGTTAAATTTCTATTGAAATATATAAAAATACACATAAAATAATGTAAATTTGAATGAAAATATATAAACAAATACACTTAAAATAACGTAAATTTGTAAAATATATATAGAAAATACATATTAAATAATGTAAATATGTATAAAAAAATATATACAAAACACAAATAGAATAATGTAAAATAGTATCAAAATAAATACACAAAATATTAATAAAATAATTTAAATTTATATGAAAATAAAGATGCAAAATACCATAAAACAACGCAATTTTTATGAAAATATATATACCAAAATACACATAAAATATTTAAATTTGTATTACAATAAATATACAAAATGCACATACAATAAGGTAAATTTGTATTAAAATAGATATGCAAAATACATATAAAACAAAGTAAATTTGTTTCAAAATATATATACGAATACACATAAAATAACGTAGATTTCTATAAAAATATATATACAAAATACACATAAAATGAAGTAAATACGTATAAGAAAATGTATACAAAATACACATCAAATAATGTAAATTCGTATCAAAATAACTAAACTAAATGCCAATAAAAGAATGTTTACTTGTATAAATATAAATATACAAAATACACATAAAATAACGTAAAATTGTATAAAACTATAGACAAAAATAAACAAAAATAATTAAATTTTTATGAAAATAGATATACAAAAGACACATAAAATAAGCTAAATTTGAATTGAAATAAATATAGAAAATACATAAAATAATGTAAATTTGTATCAAAATATATATTCAAATACACATATATTAAATTAATATACAAAATGCACATATAATAAGGTAAATTTGTATTGAAAAAAAATCGTATCAAAATAAATACACAGAATATCAATAAAATAATGTAATTTTGTATGAAATAAAGATGCAAAATACCCATAAAATAAAGCTTTTTTTAAATACATATACAAGAATACACATAGAATAATTAAATTTGTATTAAAATTAATATACAAAATGCACGTACAATAAGGAAATTTGTATTGAAAAATATACAAAATGCACATAAAACAATGTATATTTGTTTTAAAATATATATACGAATACATAAAATAACGTATATTTCTATAAATATATATACAAAATACACATGAAATGACGTTAATACGTATAAAAATATATATACACAATACACATTAAATAATGTAAATTCATCAAAATAAATAAACAAAATATCAATAAAAGAATGTGTATTTATGAAAATAGATATACAAAATACACATAAAATATTGTAAATTTGTATAAAACTTTAAAAATACACAAAAATAATTTAAATTTGTATAAAAATATAAATACAAAATACACATAAAACTAGTTAAATTTCTATTGAAATACATATAAAAATACACATAAAATAATGTAAATTTGAATGAAAATATATAAACAAATACACTTAAAATAACGTAAATTTGTATGAAATATATATAAAATAAATATTAAATAATTTAAATATTTATAAAAAAATATATACAAAACACAAAAAGAATAATATAAAATCGTATCAAAATAAATACACAGAATATTAATAAAATAATGTAATTTTGTATGAAAATAAAGATGCAAAATACCCATAAAATAACGCATTTTTTATTAAAATAGATTCCAAAATACACGTAAAATATTTAAATTTGTAATACAATAAATATACAAAATCCACATACAATAAGGTAAATTAGTATTAAAATAGATATGCAAAATACATATAAAACAAAGTAAATTTGTTTCAAAATATATACACGAATGCACATAAATTAACGTAGATTTCTATAAAAATATATATACAAAATACACATAAAAAGAAGTAAATACGTATAAAAATGTATACAAAATACACATCAAATAATGTAAATTCGTATCAAAATAACTAAACTAAATGCCAATAAAAGAATGTTTACTTGTATAAATATAAATATACAAAATACACATAAAATAACGTAAAATTGTATAAAACTATAGACAAAAATAAACAAAAATAATTAAATTTTTATGAAAATAGATATACAAAAGACACATAAAATAAGCTAAATTTGAATTGAAATAAATATAGAAAATACATAAAATAATGTAAATTTGTATCAAAATATATATTCAAATACACATATATTAAAATTAATATACAAAATGCGTATATAATAAATTTGTATTGAAAAATATGCAACATACGTTTACTCATACAAATTTATATTATTTTATTGGTATTTTGTTTATTTATTGATACGAATACATGATAATATGTGTATTTTGTACATTTTTATACGTATTTACATTATTTAATGTGTATTTTGTTTATATATTCATACAAATTTACGTTATTATATGTGTATTTGTATATTTTGATACAAATTTACTTTATTTCATGTATTTTATATATATTTCAATTCAAATTTAGCTTATTTTGTGTGTATTTGTATATATTCATACAAATTTAATTACTTCGGTGTATTTTTGTATATAGTTTATATAAATTTACGTTATTTTATGTGTATTTTCTATATTTATATTTATACAAATACACATTCTTTTATTGCTATTTTGTTTATTTATTTTGATACGAATTTACATTATTTTATATGTATTTTGTATACATTTTTTATACGTATTTACTTCATTTTATGTGTATTTTGTATATATATTTTTATAGAAATCTACGTTATTATATGTGTATTCGTATATATATTTTGAAACAAATTTACATTGTTTTATATGTATTTTGCATATCTATTTCAATACAAATTTACCTTATTGTATGTGTTTTTTGTATATTTATTTTAATACAAATTTAATTTTTTGATGTGTATTTTGGTATATATATTTTTATAAATAAAAAAAAATGCGTTATTTTATGGGTATTTTGCTTCTTTATTTTCATACAAATTTACATTATTTTATTAATATTCTGTGTATTTATTTTGATACGATTTTACATAATTCTATTTGTGTTTTGTACATATTTTTTTATACAAATTTACGTTATTTTAAGTGTATTTGTTTATGTATTTTCATTGAAATTTACATTATTTTATGTGAATTTTGTGTATGTATTTCAATACAAATTTACCTAATTTTATGTGTATTTTGTATATTTATTTACATACAAATTTAAAATATTTTTGTGTATTTTTGTATATAGTTTGATACAAATTTAGGTTATTTTATGTGTATTTTGTACATCTATTTTCATACAAATACACATTCTTTTATTGATATTTTGTTTATTTATTTTGAGATAATTTTATGTGAATTTGTTTTCATTTCATACAAATTTACATTATTTTATGTGTATTTTGTACATGTATTTAAATACAAATTTAACTAATTATATGTGTATTTTGTATATCTATTTTCATACAAATTGAAATTTATTTTTTTGTTTTTTTGTATATATTTTTATTCAAATTTTCGTAATCTTATAAAATATATATACCAAAATACACATAAAATATTTAAATTTGTATTGAAATAAATATACAAAATGCACATACAATAATTAAATTTGTATTGAAAGAGATATGCAAAAATACATATAAAACAATGTAAATTTGTTTCAAAATATATACGAATACAAATAAAAAAACGTAGATTTCTATAAAAATATATATACAAAATACACTTAAAATTAAGTAAATACGTATAAAAAAATGTATACAAAATACACATAAAATAATGTAAATTCGAATTAAAATAAATAAACAAAATACCAATAAAAGAATGTGTATTTGGATAAATATAAATATACAAAATACACATACAAAATAAACATAAAATAAGGTAGATTTGTAAAAAAATATATGTACAAAATACACATAAAATAATGTAAATTTATATAAAAATATATATACAAATACACATAAAATACCATGAATTTGTATAAAAATATATATTCAAAATAAATATTAAATAATGTAAAAGCGTATAAAAATATATATATACAAAGTACATATAAAATAATGTAAATTCGTATCAATATAAATCAACAAAACACCAATAAAATAATATATATTTGAATGAAAATAAATTTACAAAATACACATAACATAACTAAAATTTGTATTAAAATATATACAAAAATACATAGAAATAATTTGAGTTTGTATGAAAATAGATATACAAAATACACATAAAACTAGGTAAATTTCTTTTGAAATGTATATACAAAATACCCATAAAATATTGTAAATTTGTGTCAAAATATATAAACAAATACACATAAAATAACGTAAATTTGTATGAAAAATATATACAAAATACACATAGAATAATGTCAATTATTATCAAAATGAATGAGCAGAATATCAATAAAATAATGTAAATTTGTATGAAAATAAAGATGCAAAATACCCAAAAAATAAAGCATATGTTTATAAAAATACAGATACAAAAATACAGATCGAATAATTAAATTTGTATTAAAATTAATATACAAAATGCGTATATAATAAGGTAAATTTGTATTGAAAAAATATGCAACATACACGTTTACTCATACAAATTTGTATTATTTTATTGGTATTTTGTTTATTTATTTTGATACGAATTACATGATTATATGTGTATTTTGTACATATTTTTAAACATAAAATAACGTAAATTTGTATGAAAAATATATACAAAATACACATAGAATAATGTCAATTCGTATCAAAATGAATGAGCAGAATATCAATAAAATAATGTAAATTTGTATGAAAATAAAGATGCAATATACCCAAAAAATAAAGCATATGTTTATAAAAATACAGATACAAAAATACACATCGAATAATTAAATTTGTATTAAAATTAATAAACAAAATGCGTATATAATAAGGTAAATTTGTATTGAAAAAATATGCAACATACACGTTTGGTATTTTGTTTATTTATTTTGATACGAATTACATGATTATATGTGTATTTTGTACATATTTTTTTTATACGTATTTACATTATTTAATGTGTATTTTGTTTATATATTTTCATACAAATTTACGTTATTATATGTGTATTTGTATAATATTTTGATACAAATTTACTTTATTTCATGTATTTTATATATATATATTTCAATTCAAATTTAGCTTATTTTGTGTGTATTTTGTATATATTTTCATACAAATTTAATTACTTCTGTGTATTTTTGTATATAGTTTTATATAAATTTACGTTATTTTATGTGTATTTTGTATATTTATATTTATACAAATACACATTCTTTTATTGCTATTTTGTTTATTTATTTTTATACGAATTTACATTATTTTATGTGTATTTTGTATACATTTTTTTATACGTATTTACTTCATTTTATGTGTATTTTTTATATATATTTTTATAGAAATCTACGTTATATGTGTATTCGTATATATATTTTGAAACAAATTTACATTGTTTTATATGTATTTTGCATATCTATTTCAATACAAATTTACCTTATTGTATGTGTTTTTTGTATATTTATTTTAATACAAATTTAATTTTTTGATGTGTATTTTGGTATATATATTTTTATAAATAAAAAAATGCGTTATTTTATGGGTATTTTGCTTCTTTATTTTCATACAAATTTACATTATTTTATTAATATTCTGTGTATTTATTTTGATACGATTTTACATTATTCTATTTGTGTTTTGTACATATTTTTTATACAAATTTACGTTATTTAAAGTGTATTTGTTTATGTATTTTCATTCAAATTTACCTTATTTTATGTGTATTTTGTGTATGTATTTCAATACAAATTTACCTAATTTTATGTGTATTTTGTATATTTATTTTCATACAAATTTAAAATATTTTTGTGTATTTTTGTATATAGTTTGATACAAATTTAGGTTATTTTATGTGTATTTTGTATATCTATTTTCATAGAAATACACATTCTTTTACTGACATTTTGTTTATTTATTTTGACGCGAATTTGCATTATTTAATGTGTATTTTGTATATATTTTTATACGTATTTACATAATTTCATATGTATTTTGCATAGTTTTAAACAAATTTATATTATTCAATGTGTATTTTGTATATATATATTTATACAAATACACTTTCTTTTATTGGTATTTTGTTTATTTATTTTGATACTAATTTACATTATTTTATGTGTATTTTGTATACATTTTTTATACGTATTTACTTAATTTTATGTGTATTTTGTATTTATATTTTTATAGAAATCTACCTTATTTCATGTGTATTCGTATATATATTTTGAAACAAATTTACATTGTTTATATGTATTTTGCATATCTATTTTTGTGTATTCTGTATTTATTTTTTGTTATACATAGAATAATGTAAAATCGTATCAAAATAAGTACACAGAATATCAATAAAATAATTTAAATTTGTATGAAAATAAAGATGCAAAATACCCATAAGATAAAGCATATTTTTTTTTAAATACATATACAAAAATACACATAGAATAATTAAATTTGTATTAAAATTAACATATAAAATGCACACATACAATAAGGTAGATTTGTATTGAAAAAAAAAACGCAAAATACAAATAAAACATTAAATTTGTTTCAAAATATATATACGTATACACATAAAATAACGTAGATTTCTATAGAAATGTATATACAAAATACACATGAAATTATGTAAATACGTATAAAAATATATATATAAAATACATATTAAGTAATGTAAATTCGTGACAAAATAAATAAACAAAATATCTTGAAAAGAATGTGTATTTGTATGAAAATAAATAATAGATAATAAATTTGTATGTAATATATATGCAAGATACATTTAAATAATGTAAATATGTATAAAAAAAATATATACAAAAAACAAATAGAATATTGTAAAATCGTATCAAAATAAATACACCGAATATTAATAAAATAAATCAAATTTGTATGAAAATAAAGATACAAAATTCCCATCAAATAGCGCATTTCTTATAAAAATATATATACCAAAATACACATAAAATATTTAAATTTGTATTGAAATAAATATACAAAATGCACATACAATAAGGTAAACTTCTATTGAAAGAGATATGCAAAAATACATATAAAACAATGTAAATGTGTTTCAAAATACGAATACACATAAAATAACGTAGATTTCTATAAAAATATATATACAAAATACACATGAAATTATGTAAATACGTATAAAAATATATATACAAAATACATATCTAGGTAAACTCGTGTCAAAATAAATAAACAAAATATGATGAAAAAAATGTGTATTTGCATGAAAATAAATAATAGATAATAAATTTGTATGAAATATATATGCAAGATACACATACGTATAAAAAAATGTAAACAAAATACACATAAAATAATGTAAATTCGAAACAAAATAAATAAACAAAATACCAATAAAGGAATGTATATCTATTTATTTTAATACAAAATCTAATATTTTGTGTTTTTTCGTATATATATTTAAAAAAAAAGTGTTATTTTATGGGTATTTTGCATCTTAATTTTCATACAAATTTACATTATTTTATTAATATTTTCTGTATTTATTTTGATACGATTTTACATTATTTTATTTATGTTTTGTATATATTTTTTATACATATTTACATTATTTAATGTGTTTTTTGTATATATATTTGATACATATTTACGTTATTTTATGTTATTTTATGTGTATTTGTTTATATATTTTGACACAAATTTACAATATTTTATGGGTATTTTGTATATATATATCAAGAGAAATTTACCTAGTTTTATATGTATTTTGAATATCTATTTTCATACAGACTCAAATTATTTTTATGTATTTTTGTATATATTTCAATACAAATTTTAGTTATGTTATGTGTATTTTGTAAATCTATTTTCATTCAAATATATATTATTTTATTGGTATTTTGTTGATTTATATTGATACGAATTTACATTATTTTATATGTACTTTGTATATATATTTTTATACGCATTTACATTATTTAATATTTATTTTGAATATATAAGTTTATACAAATTCATGGTATTTTATGTGTATTTGTATATATATTTTCATAAATTTACATTATTTTATGTGTATTTTGTACATATATTTCATTACAAATTTACCTTATTTTATGTTTATTTTGTATGTGTATTTTGTACATTTATATTTATACAAATACACATTCTTTTATTGGTATTTTGTTTATTTATTTTGTTTCGAGTTTACATTATTTATGTGTATTTTGTTTACATTTTTTTATACGTATTTACTTAATTTTATGTGTATTTTGTATATATATTTTTATAGAAATCTACGTTATTTTATGTGTATTCGTATATATATTTTGAAACAAATTTACATTGTTTTATATGTATTTTTGCATATCTCTTTCAATACAAGTTTACCTTATTGTATGTGCATTTTGTATATTTATTTCAATACAAATTTAAATATTTTATGTGTATAAAATAATGTAGATTTGTATGAAATGAAAACAAATACATTTTATATAAAATATATATACAAAATACACATAGAATAATGTAAAATCATATTAAAATAAATACAGAGAATATCAATAAAATAATGTAAATTTGTATGAAAATAAAGATGCAAAATACCCATAAAATAAAGCATATTTTTATAGAAATACATATACAAAAATACACATAGATTAATCAAATTTGTATTAAAATTAATATACAAAATGCACATAAAATAAGGTAAATTTGTATTGAAAAAATATGCAAAATACACATAAAACAATGTAAATTTGTTTCAAAAATATATACGAATACACATAAAATAACGCAGATTTCTATAGAAATATATATATAAAATTCACTTGAAATAATGTAAATACGTATAAAAATATATATACAAAATACACATTAAATAATGTTAATTCGTGTCAAAATAAATAAACAAAATATCATGAAAAGAATGTGTATTTGTATGAAAATAGATATACAAAATACACATAAAATAACCTAAATTTGTATAAAACTATAAACAAAAATACACAAAAATAATTTAAACTTGTATGAAAATAAATATAGAAAAAAACATATAAAATTAGGTAAATTTGTATTGAAATACATATACAAAATACACATAAAATAATGTAAATTTGAATGAAAATATATAAACATATAGACTTAAAATAACGTAAATTTGTATCAAATATATATACAAAAAACACATTAAATAATGTAAATATGTATAAAAAAATATATACAAAACACAAATAAAATAATGTCAAATCGTATGAAAATAAATATAGAAAATATTAATAAAATAATGTATATTTGTATGAAAATTAAGATGCAAAATACCCATAAAATAACGCTTTTTTTTTTAAATATATATACGAACAAACATATAATATTTGATTTTGTATTAAAATAAATAGATACACAAAATACACATAAAATAAGCTCAATTAAATGAAAAATATATACAAAATACACATAGAATAATGTAAAATCGTATCAAAATAAATACACAGAATATCAATAAAATAATGTAATTTTTTATGAAAATAAAGATGCAAAATACCCATAAAATAAAGCATATTTATTTAAAAATACATATACAAAAATACACATAGAATAATTAAATTTGTATTAAAATTAATATACAAAATGCACGTACAATAAGGTAAATTTGTAGTGAAAAAATATACAAAATGCACATTAAAACATAAATTTGTTTAAAAATCTATATACGAATACACATAAAATAACGTAGATTTCTATAGAAATATATATACAAAATACACATGAAATGATGTAAATACGTACCAATATATATATATATATATATATATATATATATATATATATATATATATATATATATATATATATATATATATATATATATATATATATATATATATATATATATATATATATATATATATATATATATATATATATATATATATATATATATACAAAATACATTAAATAGTTTAAATTCTCGTAAAAATAAATAAACAAAATATCAATAAAATGTGTTGTATGAAAATAGATATACAAAATACTCATAAAATAACCTAAGTTTGTATAAAACTATATAAAAAATACACAAAATAATTTAAATTTGTATGAAAATAAATATACAAAATACACATAAAATTAGGTAAATTTGTATTGAAATACATATACAAAATACACATAAAATAATGGAAATTTGAATGAAAATATATAAACATATACACTTAAAATACCGTAAATTTGTATCAAATATATATACAAAATACTAATTAAATAATGTAAATATGTATAAAAAAATATATACAAAACACAAATAGAATAATGTAAAATCGTATCAAAATGAATACACAGAATATTAATTAAATAATGTAAATTTGTATGAAAATAAAGATGCAAAATAGCCATAAAATAACGCATTTTTTTATAAAAATATATATACCAAAATACACATAAAATATTAAAATTTGTATTAAAATAAATATAAAAAATGCACATACTGTAAGGTAAATTTGTATTGAAATAGATATGCAAAATACATATAAAACAATGTAAATTTGTTTCAAAATATATATACGAATACACATAAAATAACGTTGATTTCTATAAAAATATATACAAAATACACATAAAAAATGTGTATCTTGCATATATATTTCAAACAAATTTATTATCTATTATTTATTTTCATGCAAATACACATTTTTTTCATCATATTTTGTTTATTTATTTTGACACGAGTTTACCTAGATATGTATTTTGTATATATATTTTTATACGTATTTACATAATTTCATGTGTATTTTGTATATATATTTCTATAGAAATCTACGTTATTTTATGTGTATTCGTATATATATTTTGAAACAAATTAGCTTTGTTTTATATGTATTTTTGAATATCTCTTTCAATACATATTTACCTTACTGTATATGCATTTTGTATATTTATTTCAATACAAATTTAAATATTTTATGTGTATTTTGGAATATATATTTTTATAAAAAATGCGCTATTTTATGGAAATTTTGCATCTTTCTTTACATACAAATTTACATTATTTTATTGATATTCTGTGTATTTATATTGATAGGATTTTACATTATTCTATTTCTTTTTTGTATATATTTTTTTATACACATTTACATTATTTAAAGTGTATCTTCCATATATATTTTATACAAATTTACGTAATTTTAAGTATATTTGTTTATATTTTCATTCAAATTTACATTATTTTATGTGTATTTTGTATATGTATTTCAATACAAATTTACCTAATTTTATGTGTATTTTGTATATTTCTTTTCATACAAATTTTAAATATTTTTGTGTATTTTTGTATATAGTTTTATACAAATTTAGGTTATTTCATGTACGCATTTACATTATTTAATGTGTGTTTTGTATATATATTTTTATGCAAATTTACTTTATTTTATGTGCATTTTTGTACATATATTTTTTTAGAAATTTGCGTTATTTTATGTGTATTTGTATATGTTTTCTCATACAAATTTACATTATTTTATTGCTATTTTGTTTATTTATTTTGATACGAATGAAAATAGATATACAAAATATACATAAAATAAACTAAATTTGTATTGAAATATATATACAAAATACATAAAATAATGTAAATTTGTATCAAAATATTTTAACAGATGCGCATAAAATAACGTAAATTTGTTTTAAAATATACAAAATACACATTAAATAATGTAAATATGTATAAAAAAATATATACAAAACACAAATAGAATAATGTAAAATCGTATCAAAATAAATACACAGAATATTAATAAAACAATGTAAATTTGTATGAAAATAAAGATGCAAAATACCCATTAAATAACGCATTTTTTTATAAAAATATATATACCAAAATACACATAAAAAAATTAATTTGTATTAAAATAAATATACAAAATACACATACAATAAGGTAAATCTGTATTGAAATAGATATGCAAAATACATATAAAACAATGTAAATTTGTTTCAAAATATATATACGAATACACATAAAATAACGTAGATTTGTATAAAAATATATATACAAAATACACATAAAATGAAGTAAATACGTATAAGAAAATGTATACAAAATACACATAAAATAATGTAAATTCGTTTCAAAATAAATAAACAAAATACCAATAAAAGAATGTGTATTTGTATAAATATAAATATACAAAATACACATAAAATAACGTAAATTCGTATAAAACTATATACAAAAATACACAGAAGTTATTAAATTCGTATGAAAATAGATATACAAAATACAGATAAAATAAGCTAAATTTGAATTGAAATGTATATAGAAAATACATAAAATAATGTAAATTTGTATCAAAATATTTATAAAAATACACATAATAACGTAAATTTGTTTACAAATATATAAACAAAATACACATTAAGTAATGTAAATACGTATAAAAAATATGTACAAAATACACATATAATCATGTAATTCGTATCAAACTAAATAAACAAAATATCAATAAAATAATGTAAATTTGTATGAGAAAACATATACAAATACATATAAAATAACGCTAATTTCCATAAAAATATATGTCCAAAAATGAACGTAAAATAAAGTAACTTTGGATAAAAATATATATACAAAACACACATTAAATAATGTAAATGCGTACATAAAATAACCTAAATTTGCATAAAACTATATACAAAAATACACAAAAATAATTTAAATTTGTATGAAAAGAAATATACAAAATACACATAAAATTAGGTTAATTTGTATTGAAATACATATACAAAATACATATAAAATAATGTAAATTTGAAAAAAAAAATATAAACAAATACACATATAATAACGTAAATTTGTATGAAATATATATTCAAAATACACATTAAATAATGTAAATATGTATAAAAAAATATATACAAAACACAAATAGTATAATGTAAAATCGTATCAAAATATATACACAGAATATTAATAAAATAATGTAAATTTGTATGAAAATTAAGATGCAAAATACCTATAAAATAACGCTTTTTTTAAAATTATTGATACCAAAATACACATAAAATATTTGAATTTGTATTAAAATAAATATACAAAATGCACATACAATAAGGTAAATTTGTATTGAATTAGATATGCAAAATACATATAAAATAATGTAAATTTGTTTCAAAATATATATACGAATACACATAAAATAACGTAGATTTCTATAAAAATACATATACAAAATACACATAATATTAAGTAAATACGTATAAAAAAATGTATACAAAATACACATAAAATAATGTAAATTCGTATAAATGTAAATAAACAATATACCAATAAAAGAATGTGTATTTGTATAAATATAAATATACAAAATGCACATAAAATAACATTATTTACATTATTTAATTTGTATTTTGTTTATATATTTTCATACAAATTTACGTTATTATATGTGTATTTGTTTAAATATTTTGATACAAATTTACTTTATTTCATGTATTTTGTATATATATTTCAATTAAAATTTAGCCTATTTTGTGTGTATTTTGTATATATTTTCATACAAATTTAATTACTTTTGTGTATTTTTGTATATAGTTTTATATAAATTTACGTTATTTTATGTGTATTTTGAATATTTATATTTATACAAATACACATTCTTTTATTGGTATTTTGTTTATTTATTTTGATACGAATTTACATTATTTTGTGTGTATTTTGTATACATTTTTTTATACGTATTTACTTCATTTTATGTGTATTTTGTATATATATTTTTATAGAAATCTACGTTATTTTATGTGTATTCGTATACATATTTTGAAATAAATTTACATTTCTATATATGTATTTTGCATATCTATTTCAATACAAATTTACCTTATTGTACATATAAAACAATGTATATTTGTTTCAAAATATATGTACGAATACACATAAAATAACGTAGATTTCTATAAAAATATATATACAAAATACACATAAAATTAAGTAAATACGTATAAAAAAATGTAAACAAAAAACACATAAAATAATGTAAATTCGAGACAAAATAAATAAACAAAATACCAATAAAAGAATGTGTATTTGTATAAATATAAATGTACAGAATACACATACAAAATAAACATAAAATAAGGTAAATTTGTAATGAAATATATGTACAAAATACACATAAAATAATGTAAATTTATATGAAAATATATATACAAATACACATAAAATACCATGAATTTGTATAAAATTATATACTCAAAATAAATATTAAATAATGTAAATGCGTATAAAAATATATATACAAAGTACATATAAAATAATGTAAATTCGTATCAATATAAATCAACAAAATACAAATAAAATAATATATATTTGAATGAAAATAGATTTACAAAATACACATAACCTAACTAAAATTTGTATTGAAATATATACAAAAATACATACAAATAATTTGAGTTTGAATGAAAATAGATATTCAAAATACACATAAAACTAGGTAAATTTCTTTTGAAATATATATACAAAATACCCATATAATATTGTCATAATTTCATATGTATTTTGTATATATATTTCTATAGAAATCTACTTTATTTTATGTGTATTCGTATGAATATTTATTTTGATACAAATTCAAATATTTTATGTGTATTTTGGTATCAATACTATTAAAAAAAATGCGTTATTTTATAGGTATTTTGCATCTTAATTTTCATACAAATTTACATTATTTTATTAATATTCTGTGTATATATTTTGATTCGATTTTACATTATTCTATTTGTGCTTTGTATATATTTTTTTATACATATTTACATTATTTAATGTGTATTTTGTATATATATTTCATACAAATTTACGTTATTATATGTGTATTTGTTTATATATTTTCTTTCAAATTTACATTATTTTATGTGTATTTTGTATATGTATTTCAATAGAAATTAACCTAATTTTATGTGTATTTTGTATATTTCTTTTCATACAAATTTAAATTATTTTTGTGTATTTTTGTATATAGTTTTATACAAATTTATGTTATCTTATGTGTATTTTGTATATTTATTTTCATACAAATACATATTCTTTTATTGACATTTTGTTTATTTATTTTGACGTGAATTTACATTATTTAATGTGTATTTTGTATATATATTTTTATACATATTTACATCCATTCATGTGTATTTTGTATATTTATAAAAAAGCGTTATTTTATGGGTATTTTGCATCTTTATTTTCATACAAATTTACATTATTTTATTTACATTCTGTGTATTTATTTTAATACGATTTTACATTATTCTATTTGTGTTTTGTATATATATTTTTTATACATATATACATTATTTAATGAGTATTTTTTATATATATTTTATATAATTTTATGTGTATTTTGTATATTTATTTTCATACAAATTTAACTTATGTTTGTGTATTTTTATATATAGTTTTATACAAATTTACGTTATTTTATGTGTATTTTGTATATGTATTTTCATACAAATACACATTCTTTTATTGATATTTTAATTATTTATTTTGACACTAATTTACATTATTTAATGTTTATTTTGTATATATATTTTTATACGTATTTACAACATTTCATGTGTATTTTGTATATATATTTCTATAGAAATCTACGTTATTTTATGTGTATTCGTATATATATTTTGAAACAAATCTACATTATTTTATGTGTATTTTGTATATATATTTCATTATAAATTTGCGTTATTTTAAGTTTATTTTTATATCTATTTTCATTCAAATTCAAATCATTTTATGTGTATATATTTATTTGTATTTACGTTATTTTATGTGTATTTTCTATATATATTTTCATTCAAAATTACATTATTTTATCGGTATTTTGTTCATTTATTTCGATACGAATTTAGATTATTTCATGTGAATTTTCTATACATATACATATAGAGTAAATTTCTATGAAAATATATATTCAAAATTCATATAAAATTATGTAAATAAGTATAAAAATATATATATCAAATACACCTAAAAAAAATTGAAAATTCGTATCAAAATAAATAAATAAAATTCCGATAAAAGAACGTATATTTGTCGGAAAATAAATATACAAAATACACATAAAATTACGAAAATTTGAATAAAAATATATACAAAAATACACAAAATTAATTTCAATTTGTATGAAAATAGATATACAAAATACACATATAATTAGTTAAATTTGTATTTAAATACATGTACAAAATTCACATAAAATAATGTAAATTTGTATGAAATGAAAACAAATTCACATAAAATAACGTACATTGGTATAAAATAGATATACAAAATATACATAGAATAATGTAAAATCGTATCAAAATAAATACACAGAATATCAATAAAATAATGTAATTTTGTATGAAAATAAAGATGCAAAATACCCATAAAATAAAGCATATTTTTATAAAAATACATATACAAAAATACACATAGAATAGCTAAATTTGTATTAAAATTAATATACAAAATGCACGTACAATAAGGGAAATTTGTATTGAAAAAATATGCAAAATGCACATAAAATAATGTATATTTGTTTCAAAATATATATACGAATACATATAAAATAACGTATAATTCCATAGAAATATATATACAAAATACACATGAAATGACGTAAATACGTATAAAAATATATATACACAATACACATTAAATTATGTAAATTCGCATCAAAATAAATAAACAAAATATCTATAAAAGAATGTGTATTTGTATGAAAATAGATATACAAAATACACATAAAATATTGTAAATTTGAATAAAACTCTATACAAAAATACACACAAAAATTTTTTAATTTGTATAAAATATATATACAAAATACACATGAAATTAGGTAAATTTGTATTGAAATACATATACAAAATACACATAAAATAATATAAATTTGAATAAAAATATATAAACAAATACACTTAAAATAACGAAAATTTGTATGAAATATATATAGAAAATACACATTAAATAATGTAAATATGTATAAAGAAAGTATATACAAAACTCAAATAGAATAATGTAAATTAGTATCAAAATAAATACACAGAATATTAATAAAATAATGTAAATTTGTATGAAAATAAAGATGCAAAATACCCATAAAACAACGCATTTTTTATGTAAATATATATACCAAAATGCACATAAAATATTTAAATTTGTATTACAATAAATATACAAAATGCACATACAATAAGGTAAATTTGTATTGAAATAGATATGCAAAATACATATAAAACAATGTAAATTTGTTTCAAAATATACATACGAATACACATAAAATAACGTAGATTTCTATAAAATATATATACAAAATGTATACAAAATACACATAAAATAATGTAAATTCGTATCAAAATAAATAAACTAAATGCTAATAAAAGTATGTTTACTTGTATAAATATAAATATACAAAATACACATAAATTAACGTAAAATTGTATAAAACTTAATACAAAAATAAACAAAAATAATTAAATTTGTATGAAAATAGATATAAAAAAGACACATAAAATAAGCTAAATTTGAATTGAAATAAATATAGAAAATACATAAAATAGTGTAAATTTGTATCAAAATATATATTCAAATACACATATAATAACGTAAATTTGTATAAAAATATATAAACAAAATACACATTAAATAATGTAAATACGTATAAAAGATATGTACGTAATGTAAAAATTTATAAAATTAAAGATGCAAAATACCCATAAAATATCTCATATTTCAAAAAATATATATACAAAAATACACATAAAATAATTAAATTTGTATTAAAATAAATATACAAAATTAACATACAATAAGGTAGATTTTTATTGAAATAGATATGCAAAAAACACATAAAATAATGAAATTTTTTATCAAAATATATACGAATACACACAATAAAATTACGTAAATTTTTATGAAAATATATATACAAAATACACATAAAATAATGTAAATACATAGAAAAATATATATAACAAATGCACATAAAATAATGTAAATTCGTATCAAAATAAATCAAGAAATTACCTCTAAAAGAATGTATCTGTGTAGGAAAATATATATACAAAATACAAATAAAAAAAAATTTTGTATAAAAGTAATACAAAAATACACAAAAATAATTTAAATTTGTTTGAAAATAGATATGCAAAATACAAATGAAATTAGGCAAATTTTATTGAAAAAAATATACAAAATACACATAAAATAATGTAAATTTGAATGAAAATATATAAACAAATACACATAAGATAACGTAAATTTCCTTAAAATATATATACAAAATATACATTAAATAATGTAAATATGTCTAAAATTATATGTACAAAATACACAGAATAACGTAAAATCGTATCAAAATAAAAAACAGAAAATCATTAAAATAATGTAAATTTGTTTGAAAATAAAGATGCAAAATACCCATATAATAACGCATATTTGTTTAAAAATATATATACAAAAATACACATAAAATAATTAAATTTGTATTAAAATAAATATACAAAAGGCACATACAATAAAGAAAATACACATAAATAATGTAAATTTGTATCAAAATAAATATTCGAATACACATAAAATAGAGTAAATTTCTATGAAAGTATATATTCAAAATACATATAAAATTATGTAAATAAGTATAAAAATATATATATATCAAATACACCTAAAATAATGAAAATTCGTATCAAAATAAATAAACAAAATTCCGATAAAAGAACGTATATTTGTAGGAAAATAAATATACAAAATTCACATAAAATTACGAAAATTTGAATAAAATATATACTAAAATACACAAAATTAATTTCAATTTGTATGAAAATAGATATACATAATACACATATAATTAGTTAAATTTGTATTTAAATACATGTACAAAATACACATAAAATAATGTAAATTTGTATGAAATGAAAACAAATTCACATAAAATTACGTTCATTTGTATGAAATATATATACAAAATATACATAGAATAATGTAAAATCGTATCAAAATAAATACACAGAATATCAATAAAATAAGGTAAATTTGTATGAAAATAAAGATGCAAAATACCCATAAAATAAAGCATTTTTTATGAAAATACATATACAAAAATACACATAGAATAATTAAATTTGTATTAAAATTAATAGACAAAATGCACATACAATAATGTAAATTTATATTGAAAAATATGCAAAATGCACATAAAACAATGTATATTATATATATATATATATATATATATATATATATATATATATATATATATATATATATATATATATATATATATATATATATATATATATATATATATATATATATATATATATATATATATATATATATAATACACATTAAATAATGTGAAATCGTCAAAATAAATAAACAAAATATCAATAAAAAAATGTGTATTTGTATGAAAATAGATATACAAAATACACATAAAATATTTTAAATTTATATAAAACTCTTTTTATTAAAATATATATACCAAAATAATAAAATATTTAAATTTGTCTTACAATAAATATACAAAATGCACATACAATAAGGTAGATTTATATTGAAATAGATATGCTAAATACATATAAAACAATGTAAATTTGCTTCAAAATATATATACCAATACACATAAAATAACGTAGATTACTATAAAAATATATATACAAAGTAAAGTAAATACGTATAAGAAAATGTATACAAAGTACACATAAAATAATTAAATGTGTGTTAAAATAAATATACAAAATACACATACTGTGTATTTTGTATATCTTTTTTCATACAAATACACATTCTTTTCATGATATTTTGTTTATTTATTTTGACACGAATTAACATCATTTAATGTGTATTTTGTATATATATTTTTATACGTATTTACATTATTTCAAGTGTATTTTGTATATATATTTCTATAGAAATCTGCGTTATTTTATGTTTATTCGTATATATATTTTGAAACAAATTTACATTATTTTATGTGTATTTTGCATATTTTTTCAATACAAATTTACCTTATTGTATGTGCATTTTGTATATTAATTTTAATACAAATTTGATTAATCTATGTGTATTTTTGTATATGTATTTTTATAAAAATATGCTTTATTTTATGGGTATTTTGCATCTATATTTTCATACAAATTTACATTATTTTATTGATATTCTGTGTATTTATTTTGATATGATTTTACATTATTCTATGTGTATTTTGTATATATATTTTATATAAAATGTATTTGTTTTCATTTCATACAAATCTACATTATTTTATGTGTTTTTTGTACATGTATTTAAATACAAATTTAACAAGTTATATGTGTATTTTGTATATCTATTTTGTATGTATATTTTCATAGAAATTTACTCTATTTTATGAGTATTCGTATATATATTTTGATACAAATTTACATTATTGATGTGTATTTTGCATATCTATTTCAATACAAATTTACTTTATTTTACGTGCATTTTGTATATTTATTTTAATACAAATTCAACTATTTTATATGTATTTTTGTATATATATTTTTATGCAAATATGCGTTATTATATGGATATTTTGCATCTTTATTTTCATTCAAATTTACATTATTTTATTGATATTCTCTTTATTTATTTTGATACGATTTAACATTATTCTATGTGTATTTTGTATATTTTTTTATACATATTTACATTATTTAATGATCATTTTGTATATATATTTTATCCAAATTTACATTATTTTATGTGTATTTGTTTATATATTTTCATACAAATTTACATTATTTTATGTGTTTTTTTGTATATATATTTTTCTACGTATTTAAATTATTTTATGTGTATTTTGTATATACATTTTCATAAAAAAATTTCGTTATTTTATTGTGTGTATAAGTATATATTTTGATACAAATTTTATACAAATTCATGTTATTTAATGTGTATTTGTTTATATATTTTCATACAAATTTATATTATCTTATGTGTATTTTTTAATATATTTCATTACAAATTTACCTTATTTTATGTTTATTTTGTATATTTATTTCATTCAATTTTAAATTATTTTATGTGTATATATGTATTTGTATTTAGGTTATTTTATGTGTATTTTGTATATATATTTTCATCCAAAATTACATTATTTTATTCATATTTTCTTAATTTAATTCGGTACGAATTTAGATTATTTCATAGGTATTTTGTATACATATTTTTATACTCATTTACATTGTCTAAAGTGTGTTTTGAATATATATTTTTATGCAAATTTAATTTTTGTTCATTTTTGTACATATATTTTTATAGAAATTTGCGTTATTTTATGTATATAGTTTTATATAAATTTACGTTATTTTATGTGCATTTTTTATATTTATATTTATACAAATACACATTCTTTTATTGGTATATTGTTTATTTACATTTATACGAATTTACATTATTTTATGTGTATTTTGTATACATTTTTTATACGTATTTACTTAATATTATGTATATTTTGTATATGTATTTTTATAGAAATCTACGTTATTTTATGTGTATTCGTATATATATTTTGAAACAAATTTACATTATATTATATGTATTTTGCATATCTATTTCAATACAAATTTACCTTATTGTATGTGCATTTTGTATATTTATTTTAATACAAATTCAAATATTTTATGTGTATTTTGGTATCAATATTTTTATAAAAAATGCGTTATTTTATAGGTATTTTGCATCTTAATTTTCATACAAATTTACATTATTTTATTAATATTCTGTGTATATATTTTGATACGATTTTACATTATTCTATTTGTGTTTTGTATATATTTTTTTATAAATATCTACATTATTTAATGTGTATTTTGATTATATATTTCATACAAATTTACGTCATTATATGTGTATTTCTTTATATATTTTCTTTCAAATCTACATTATTTTATATGTATTTTGTATATGTATTTCAATACAAATTAACGTAATTTTATGTGTATTTTGTATATTTCTTTTCATACAAATTTAAATTATTTTTGTGTATTTTTGTATATAGTTTTATACAAATTTAGGTTATTTTATGTACGGATTTACATTATTTAATGTGTGTTTTGTATATATATTTTTATCCAAAGTTACTTTATTTTACGTTCATTTTTGGACATATATTCTTATGGAAATTAGCGTTATTTTATATGTATTTGTATGTTTTCTCATACAAATTTACATTATTTTATTGATATTTTGTTTATTTAGTTTGATACGAATTACATGATTATATGTGTATTTTGTACATATTTTTTATACGTATTTACATTACTTAATGTGTATTTTGTTTATATATTTTTAAACAAATTTACGTTATTATATGTATTTTTTTAAATATTTTGATACAAATTTACATTATTTTATGTATTTTGTATATACATTTCAATTCAAATTTAGCTTATTTTATCTGTATTTTGTATATCTATTTTCAAACGAATTTAATTACTTCTGTGTATTTTTGTATATAGTTTTATACAAATTTACGTTATTTTATATGTATTTTGTATATTTATATTTATACAAATACACATTCTTTTATTGGTATTTTGTTTATTTATTTTGATACGAATTTACATTATTTTATGTGAATTTTGTATACATTTTTTTATACGTATTTACTTCATTTTACGTGTATTTTGTATATATTTTTTTATACAAATTTACGTTATTTTAAGTGTATTTGTTTATGTATTTTCATTCAAATTTACAGTATTTTATGTGTATTTTGTATATGTATTTCAATAAAAATTTACCTAATTTTATGTGTATTTTGTATATTTATTTTCATACAATTTAAATTTTTTTTGTGTATTTTTGTATATAGTTTTATACAAATTTATGTTATCTTATGTGTATTTTGTATATTTATTTTCATACAAATACACATTCTTTTATTGACATTTTGTTTATTTATTTTGACGTGAATTTACATTATTTAATGTGTATTTTGTATATATATTTTTATACATATTTACATCCTTTCATGTGTATTTTGTATATTTATAAAAAATGCGTTATTTTATGGGTATTTTGCATCTTTATTTTCATACAAATTTACATTATTTTATTTACATTCTGTGTATTTATTTTAATACGATTTTACATTATTCTAATTGTGTTTTGTATATATATTTTTTATACATAATTACATTATTCAATGAGTATTTTTTATATATATTTTATACAAATTTATGTTAATTTAAGTGTATTTGTTTATATATTTTCATTTAAATTTACATTATTTTATGTGTATTTTGTATATGTATTTCTTTACAAATTTACCTAATTTTATGTGTATTTTCTATATTTATTTTCATACAAATTTAACTTATGTTTGTGTATTTTTATATATAGTTTTATACAAATTTACGTTATTTTATGTGTATTTTGTATATGTATTTTCATACAAATACACATTCTTTTATTGATATTTTAATTATTTATTTTGACACGAATTTACATTATTTAATGTGTATTTTGTATATATATTTTTATACGTATTTACAACATTTCATGTGTATTTTGTATATATATTTCTATAGAAATCTTCGTTATTTTATGTGTATTCGTATATATATTTTGAAACAAATCTACATTATTTTATGTGTATTTTGTATATATATTTCATTATAAATTTGCCTTATTTTAAGTTTATTTTTATATCTATTTTCATTCAAATTCAAATCATTTTATGTGTATATATTTATTTGTATTTACGTTATTTTATGTGTATTTTCTATATATATTTTTATTCAAAATTACATTATTTTATCGGTATTTTGTTCATTTATTTCGATACGAATTTAGATTATTTCATGTGTATTTTCTATACATATACATATAGAGTAAATTTCTATGAAAATATATATTCAAAATACATATAAAACTATGTAAATAAGTATAAAAATATATATATCAAATACTTCATTTTATGTGTATTTTGTATATATTTTTATAGAAATCAACGTAATTTTATGTGTATTCGTATATATATTTTGAAACAAATTTACATTGTTTTATATGTATTTTGCATATCTATTTCAATACAAATTTACCTTACAGTATGTGCATTTTTTATATTTATTTTAATACAAATTTTAATATTTTATGTGTATTTTGGTATATATATATATATATATATATTTATAAAAAATGCGTTATTTTATGGCTATTTTGCATCTTTATTTTCATACAAATTTACATTATTTTATTAATATTCTGTGTATTTATTTTGATACGATTTTACATTATTCTATTTGTGTTTTGAATATATTTTTTATACATATTTACATTATTTAAATAGTATTTTGTATATATATTTGATACAAATTTACGTTATTTTAAGTGTATATGTTTATATATTTTCATTCAAACTTCCATTATTTTATGTGTATTTTGTATATGTATTTCAATACAAATTTACCTAATTTTATGTGTATTTTTTTATTTATTTTCATACAAATTTAAATTATTTTTGTGTATTTTTGTATATAGTTTTATACAAACTTAGCTTATTTTATGAGTATTTTGTATATCTATTTTCATACAAGTACACATTCTTTTATTGATATTTTGTTTATTTATTTTGACGAGAATTTAAATTATTTAATGTGTATTTTGTATATATATTTTTATACGTATTTACATCATTTCATGTGTATTTTGTATATATATTTCTATAGAAATCTACGTTATATTATGTGTATTCGTATATAGATTTTTAAACAAATTTTCACTTTTATGTGTATTTTGCATATTTTTTCAATACAAATTTACCTTATTGTATATGCATTTTGTATATTAATTTTAATACAAATATAATTATTCTATGTGTATTTTTGTATATGTATTTTTATAAAAAAATGCTTTATTTTATGGGTATTTTGCATCTTTATTTTCATACAAATTTACGTTATTTTATTGATATTCTGCTCATTCATTTTGATACTATTTGACATTATTCTATGTGTATTTTGTAAATATTTTTCATACAAATTTACGTTATTTTATGTGTATTTGTTTATATATTTTGACACAAATTTACAATATTTTATGGGTATTTTGTATATATATTTCAAAAGAAATTTACCTAGTTTTATGTGTATTTTGAATATCTATTTTCATACAAACTCAAATTATTTTTATGTATTTTTGTATATATTTCAATACAAATTTTAGTTATGTTATGTGTATTTTGTAAATCTATTTTCATTCAAATATATATTATTTTATTGGTATTTTGTTGATTTATATTGATACGAATTTACATTATTTTATATGTACTTTTTATATATATTTTTATACGCATTTACATTATTTAATATTTATTTTGAATATATAATTTTATACAAATTCATGATATTTTATGTGTATTTGTATATATATTTTCATATAAATTTACATTATTTTATGTGTATTTTGTACATATATTTCATTACAAATTTACCTTATTTTATGTTTATTTTGTATGTGTATTTTGTACATTTATATTTATACACGTTTACTCATACAAATTTATATTATTTTATTGGTATTTTGTTTATTTATTTTGATACGAATTACATGATTATATGTGTATTTTGTACACATTTTTTATACGTATTTACATTATTTAATGTGTATTTTGTTTATGTGTTTTCATACAAATTTAAGTTATTATATGTGTATTTGTATAAATATTTTGATACCAATTTACTTTATTTCATGTATTTTGTATATATATTTCAATTCAAATTTAGCTTATTTTCTGTGTGTTTTGTATATATTTTCATACAAATTTAATTACTTCTGTGTATTTTTGTATATAGTTTTATATAAATTTACGTAATTTTATGTGTATTTTGTATATTTATATTTATACAAATACACATTCTTTTATTGGTATTTTGTTTATTTATTTTGATACGAATTTACATTATTTTATGTGTATTTTGTATACATTTTTTATACATATTTACTTCATTTTATGTGTATTTTGTATATATATTTTTATAGAAATCTACGTTATTTTAGGTGTATTCGTATACATATTTTGAAACAAATTTACATTGCTTTATATGTATTTTGCATATCTATTTCAATACAAATTTACCTTATTGTACATATAAAACAATGTAAATTTGTTTCAAAATATATGTACGAATACACATAAAATAACCTAGATTTCTATAAAAATATATATACAAAATACACATAAAATTAAGTAAATACGTATAAAAATGTAAACAAAATACACATAAAATAATGTAAATTAGAAACAAAATAAATAAACAAAATACTAATAAAAGAATGTGTATTTGTATAAATATAAATGTACAAAATACACATACAAAATAAACATAAAATAAGGTAAATTTGTAATGAAATATATGTACAAAATACACATAAAATAATGTAAATTTATATGAAAATATATATACAAATACACATAAAATACCATGAATTTGTATAAAATTATATACTCAAAATAAATATTAAATAATGTAAATGCGTATAAAAATATATATACAAAGTACATATAAAATAATGTAAATTCGTATCAATATAAATCAACAAAATACCAATAAAATAATATATATTTGAATGAAAATAGATTTACAAAATACACATAACCTAACTAAAATTTGTATTGAAATATATACAAAAATACATATAAAAAATTTGAGTTTGAATGAAAATAGATATTCAAAATACACATAGAACTAGGTAAATTTCTTTGAAATATATATACTAAATACCCATAAAATATTGTAAATTTGTGTCAAAATATATAAACAAATACACATAAAATAACGTAAATTTGTATGAAAAATATATACAAAATACACATAGAATAATGTCAAATCGTATCAAAATGAATGAGCAGAATATCAAGAAAATAACGTAAATTTGTATGAAAATAAAGATGCAAAATACCCATAAAATAAAGCATATTTTTATAAAAATACATATAGAAAAATACACATAGAATAATTAAATTTGTATTAAAATTAATATATAAAATGCATATACAATAAATTTAAATTTGATTATATTAAATGAAATAAATATACAAAATAAACATAAAATAAGGTAAATTTGTAATAAAATATATGTAAGAATACACATAAAATAATATAAATTTGTATGAAAATATATATACAAATACACATAAAATAACATGAATTTGTATAAAATTTGTTTCAAAATATATACGAATACACACATTAAAATAACGTAAATTTTTATGAAAATATATATATAAAATACACATAAAATAATTTAAATACGTAGAAAAATATATATTCAAAATACACATAAAATAATGTAAATTCGTAAAAAATTAAATACACAAAATTCCAATAAAAGAATGTATATTTAGGAAAATATATATACAAAAACAAATAAAATAACTAAAATTTGTGTAAAAATATATACAAAATACACAAAATAATTTAAATTTGTTTAAAATAGATATGCAAAATACATAAAGTTAGGCAAATTTGTATTGAAATACATATACAAAACTCACATCAAATAATGTAAATTTGTATGAAAATATATAAACAAATACATATAACATAACGTAAATTTGGATAAAATATATATACAAAATATACTTTAAATATTTTAAATATGTTTAAAAATATATTATATTATATGCATTTTTATTGATATTTGCGTTATTTATGTGTATTTTGTATATGTTTTCTCATAGAAATTTACATTATTTTATTGGTATTTTGTCTATTTATTTTGATACGAATTACATGATTATTTGTGTATTTTGTACATTTTTTATACGTATTTACATTATTTAATGTGTATTTTGTTTATATATTTTTATACAAATTTACGTTATTATATGTGTATTTGTATAAGTATTTTGATACAAATTTACATTATTTTATGTATTTTGTATATATATTTCAATTCAAATTTAGCTTATTTTATGAGTATTTTGTATATCTATTTATTTTAATACAAAATCAAATATTTTATGTTTTTTCGTATATATATATTTTTTTTTAAAATGCATTATTTTATGGGTATTTTGCATCTTAATTTTCATACAAATTTACATTATTTTATTAATATTTTCTGTATCTATTTTGATACGATTTTACATTATTTTATTTGTGTTTTGAATATATTTTTTTATACATATTTACATTATTTAATGTGTTTTTTGTATATATATTTGATACAAATTTACGTTATTTTAAGTCTATATGTTTATATATTTACATTCAAATTTACATTATTTTATGTGTATTTTGTATATGTATTTCAATACAAATTTACCTATTTATATGTTTTTGTATATTTATTTTCATACAAGTTTAAATTATTTTTGTGTATTTTGTATATAGTTTTTTACAAATTTAGGTTATTTTATGTGTATTTTGTATATCTATTTTCATACAAATACACATTCTTTTCATGATATTTTGTTTATTTATTTTGACACGAATTAACATTATTTAATGTGTATTTTGTATATATATATTTTTATACGTATTTACATTATTTCAAGTGTATTTTGTATATATATTTCTATAAAAATCTGCGTTATTTTATGTGTATTCGTATATATATTTTGAAACAAATTTACATTGTTTTATGTGTATATTTTTTTTACAATTTATTTATTATTGTATGTGCATTTTGTATATTAATTTTAATACAAATTTGATTAATCTATGTGTATTTTTGTATATGTATTTTATAAAATATGCTTTATTTTAGTTTAATTTATGTATATTTTGTATATCTATTTTCATTCGTATCAAAATAAATAAACAAAATAGCAATCAAATAATGTAAATTTGTATGAGAAAACATATACAAATACACATAAATTAACGCAAATTTCTAAAAAATATATGTACAAAATTGCACATAAAATAAAGTAAATTTGCATAAAAATATATATACAAAATACACATTAAATAAAGTAAATGCGTACATAAAATAACCTAAATTTGTATAAAACAATATACAAAAATACACAAAAATATTTAAAATTTGTATGAAAAGAAATATACAAAATACACATAAAATTAGGTAAATTTGTATTGAAATACATATACAAAATACACATAAAATAATGTAAATTTCAATGAAAATATATAAACAAATACACTTAAAATAACATAAATATGTATAAAATATATATGCAAGATACACATTAAATAATGTAAATGTGAATAAAAAAATATTTACAAAAAAGAAATAGAATAATGTAAAATCCTATCAATATAAATACACAGAATATCAATAAAATAATGTAAATTTGTATGAAAAGAAAGATGCAAAATTCCCATAAAAGAGCGCATTTTTTTTTAATATATATACCAAAATACACATAAAATATTTAAATTTGTATTGAAATAAATATACAAAATGCATATACAGTAAGGTAAATATGTATTGAAAGAGATATTCAAAAATAGATATAAAACAAAGTAAATTTGTTTCAAAATATATATACGAATACACATAAAATAACGTAGATTTCTATAGAAATATATATACAAAATACACATGAAATTATGTAAATACGTATAAAAATATATATACAAAATACATATCTAGGTAAATTCGTGTCAAAATAAATAAACAAAATATCATGAAAAAATGTGTATTTGCATGAAAATAAGTAATAGATAATAAATTTTTTATAAATATATATGCAAGATACACATTAAATAATGTAAATATGTATAAAAATATATATACAAAAAACAAATAGAATAATGTGAAATCGTATCAAAATAAATACACCGAATATTAATAAAATAATGTAAATTTGTATGAAAATAAAGATGCAAAATTCCCATCAAATAGCGCATTTCTTATAAAAATATATATACCAAAATACACATAAAATATTTAAATTTGTATTGAAGTAAATATACAAAATGCACATACAATAAGGTAAACTTGTCTTGAAAGAGATATGCAAAAATACATATAAAACAATGTAAATTTGTTTCAAAATATATATACGAATACACATAAAATAACGTAGATTTCTATAAAAATATATATACAAAATACACATAAATTAAGTAAATACGTATAAAAATAGATATACAAAATACACATAGAATAATGTAAAATTGTTTCAAAAAAATAAACAGAATATAAATAAAATAATGTAAATTTGAATGAAAATAAAAATGCAAAATGCCCATAAAATAAAGGATATTTTTATAAAAATACATATACAAAAAAACACATTGCATAATTAAATTTGTTTTAAAATTAATATACAAAATGCATATACAATAAGGTAAATTTGTATTGAAAAAATATGCAAAATACACATAAAACAGTGTAAATTTATTTCAAAATCTATATACGAATACTCATAAATCAACGTAGATTTCTATAGAAATATATATACAAAATACACATCAAATGATGTAAACACGTATAAAAAAAATATATATATATATATATATATATATATATATATATATATATATATAGATATATATATATATATATATATATAGATTTATATATATATATATATATATATATATATATATATATATATATATATATATATATATATATATATATATATATATATATATATATAAAATACACATTAAATAATGTAAATTCGCGTCAAAATAAATAAACAAAATATCAATAAAAGAAGGTGTATTTGTATGAAAATAGATATACAATATACACATAAAATCACCTAAATTTGTATAAAACTATATACAAAAATACACAAAAATAATTTTAATTTGTAAGAAAATAAATATACAAAATACACATAAAATTAGGTAAATTTGTATTGAAATACATTTACAAAATACACATAAAATAATGTAAATTTGAATGAAAATATATAAACAAATACACTTAAAATAACGTAAATTTGTATAAAATATATATAAAAAATACACTTTAAATAATGTAAATATGTATAAAAAAATATATACAAAACACAAATAGAATAATATAAAATCGTATCAAAATAAATACACAGAATATTAATAAAATAATGTAAATTTGTATGAAAATAAAGATGCAAAATACCCATAAAATAACGCATTTTTTATAAAAATATTCATACCAAGACACACATAAAATATTTTAATTTGTATTAAAATAAATATACAAAATGCACATACAATAAGGTAAATTTGTATTGAAATAGATATGCAAAATACATATAAAACCATGTAAATTTTTTTCAAAATATATATACGAATACACATAAAACAACGTAGATTTCTATGAAAATAAATATACAAAATACACATAAAATGAAGTAAATACGTATAAAAAAAGGTATACAAAATACACATAAAATAATGTAAACTCGTATCAAAATAAATAAACAAAATACTAATAAAAGAATGAGTATTGTATAAATATAAATATACAAAATTCAAATAAAATAACGTAAATTTATGTAAAACTATATGCAAAAATACACAAAAGTAATTAAATTTGTGTGAAAATAGATATACAAAATACATGTGTATTTTGTATATTTATTTTCATACAAATTGAAACTATTTTTGTTTATTTTTTTATATATTTTCAAACAAATTTTCGTTATTTTATGTGTATTTTGTATATTTATTTTTTCTACAAATATACTTTCTTTTATCTGAATTTTGTTTATTGAATTTGAAACGAATTTACCTTATTTTGTATATCTATTTTCATACAAATTAAAATACTTCTGTGTATTTTTTTAATACACAGAAATACACTTAAAATAACGTAAATTTGTATAAAATATATATGCAAGATACACATTAAATAATGTAAATGTGTATAAAGAATATATACACAAAAAACAAATAGAATAATGTAAAATCGTATCAAAATAAATACACAGAATATCAATAAAATAATGTAAATTTTTATGAAAATATAGATACAAAATTCCCAAAAATTATCGCATTTTTTATAAAAATATATTTACCAAAATACACATAAAATATTTAAATTTGTATTGAAATAAATATACAAAATGCATATACAGTAAGGTAAATTTGTATTGAAAGAGATATTCAAAAATACATATAAAACAATGTAAATTTGTTTCAAAATATATATACGAATACACATAAAATAAAGTAGATTATAGAAATATATATACAAAAAACATATGAAATTATGTAAATACGTATAAAAATATATATACAAAATACATATCAAATAATGTAAATTCGTGTCAAAATATATAAACAAAATATCATGAAAAGAATGTGTATTTGTATAAAAATAGATAATAGATAATAAATTTGTATAAAATATATATGCAAGATACACATTAAATAATGTAAATATGTATAAAAAAGTATATACAAAAAACAAATAGAATAACGTAACATCGTATCAAAATAAATACACCGAATATTAATAAAATAATGTAAATTTGTATGAAAATAAAGATGCAAAATTCTATAAAATAGCGCATTTCTTATAAAATATATATACAAAATACACATAAAATATTTAAATTTGCATTGAAATAAATATACAAAATGCACATACAATAAGGTAAATTTGGAGTGAAAGAGATATGCAAAATGCATATAAAACAATGTAAATTTGTTTCAAAATATATATACGAATACAAATAAAAAACGTAGATTTCTATAAAAATATATATACAAAATTAACATTAAATTAAGTAAATACGTATAAAAAAATGTATACAAAATACACATAAAATAATGTAATTTCGAATTAAAATAAATGTAAATTTGAATGAAAATATAAAAACAAATACACTTAAAATAACGTAAATTTGTATAAAATATATATGCAAGATACACATTAAATAATGTAAATGTGTATAAAAAAATATATACAAAAAACAAATAGAATAATGTAAAATCGTATCAAAATAAATACACAGAATATCAATAAAATAATGTAAATTTGTATGAAAATAAAGATGCAAAATTCCAAAAAATTTTCGCATTTTTTATAAAAATATATATACCAAAATACAAATAAAATATTTAAATTTGTATTGAAATAAATATACAAAATGCATATACAGTAAGGTAAATTTGTATTAAAAGAGATATTCAAAAATACATATAAAACAATGTAAATTTGTTTCAAAATATATATACGAATACACATAAAATAAAGTAGATTTCTATTGAAATATATATACAAAATACATATGAAATTATGTAAATACGTATAAAAATATATATACAAAATACATATCAAATAATGTAACTTTTTGTATATGTATTTTTATAAAAATATGCTTTGTTTTATGGGTATTTTGCATCTTTATTTTCATACAAATTTACGTTATTTTATTGATATTCTGCTCATTCATTTTGATACGATTTGACATTATTCTATGTGTATTTTGTATATAATTTTCATACAAATTTACGTTATTTTATGTGTATTTGTTTATATATTTTGACACAAATTTACAATATTTTATGGGTATTTTGTATATATATTTCAAAAGAAATTTACCTAGTTTTATGTGTATTTTGAATATCTATTTTCATACAAACTTAAATTATTTATATGTATTTTTGTATATATTTCAATACAAATTTTAGTTATGTTATGTGTATTTTGTAAATCTATTTTCATTCAAATATATATTATTTTATTGGTATTTTGTTGATTTATATTGATACGAATTTACATTATTTTATATGTACTTTTTATATATATTTTTATACGCATTTACATTATTTAATATTTATTTTGAATGTATAATTTTATACAAATTCATGGTATTTTATGTGTATTTGTATATATTTTCATATAAATTTACATTATTTTATGTGTATTTTGTACATATATTTCATTACAAATTTACCTTATTTTATGTTTATTTTGTATGTGTATTTTGTACATTTATATTTATACACGTTTACTCATACAAATTTATATTATTTTATTGGTATTTTGTTTATTTATTTTGATACGAATTACATGATTATATGTGTTTTTTGTACACATTTTTTTATACGTATTTGCATTATTTAATGTGTATTTTGTTTATATATTTTCATACAAATTTACGTTATTATATGTGTATTTGTATAAATATTTTGATACAAATTTACTTTATTTCATGTATTTTGTCTATATATTTCAATTCAAATTTAGCTTATTTTGTGTGTATTTTGTATATATTTTCATACAAATTTAATTACTTCTGTGTATTTTTGTATATAGTTTTATATAAATTTACGTTATTTTAAGTGTATTTTGTATATTTATATTTATACAAATACACGTTCTTTTATTTGTATTTTGTTTATTTATTTTGATACGAATTTACATTATTCTATGTGTATTTTGCATACATTTTTTTATACGTACTTACTTCATTTTAGGTGTATTTTGTATATATATTTTTTATAGAAATCTACGTTATTTTATGTGTATTCGTATACATATTTTGAAACAAATTTACATTGCTTTATAAGTATTTTGCATATCTATTTCAATACAAATTTACCTTATTGTACATATAAAACAATGTAAATTTGTTTCAAAATATATGTACGAGTACAAATCAAATAAAGTAGATTTCTATAAAAATATATATACAAAATACACATATAATTAGGTAAATACGTATAAAAAAATGTAAACAAAATACACATAAAATAATGTAAATTTGAAATAAAATAAATAAACAAAATACCAATAAAAAACGTGTATTTGTATAAATATAAATGTACAAAATACATATACAAAATAAACATAAAATAAGGTAAATTTGTAATGAAATATATGAACATAATACACATAAAATAATGTAAATTTATATGAAAATATATATACAAATACACATAAAATACCATGAATTTGTATAAAATTATATATTCAAAATAAATATTAAATAACGTAAATGCGTATAAAAATATATATACAAAGTACATATAAAATAATGTAAACTCGTATCAATATAAATGAACAAAATACCAATAAAATAATATATATTTGAATGAAAATAGATTTACAAAATACACATAACCTAACTAAAATTTGTATTGAAATATATACAAAAATACATAAAAATAATTTGAGTTTGTATGAAAATAGATATTCAAAATACACATAAAACTAGGTAAATTTCTTTTGAAATATATATACAAAATACCCATAAAATATTGTAAATTTGTATCAAAATATATAAACAAATACACATAAAATAACGTAAATTTGTATGAAAAATATATACAAAATACACATAGAATAATGTCAAATTGTATCAAAATGAATGAGCAGAATATCAATAAAATAACGTAAATTTGTATGAAAATAAAGATGCAAAATACCCATAAAAAAAGCATATTTTTATAAAAATACATATAGAAAAATACACATAGAATAATTAAATTTGTATTAAAATTAATATACAAAATGCATATACAATAAATTTAAATTTGATTATATTAAATGAAATAAATATACAAAATAAACATAAAATAAGGTAAATTTGTAATAAAATATATGTAAGAATACACATAAAATAATATAAATTTGTATGAAAATATATATACAAATACACATAAAATAACATGAATTTGTATAAAATTTGTTTCAAAATATATACGAATACACACAATAAAATAACGTAAATTTTTATGAAAATGTATATATAAAATACACATAAAATAATTTAAATACGTAGAAAAATATATATACAAAATTCACATAAAATAATGTAAATTCGTAAAAAATTAAATACACAAAATTCCAATAAAAGAATGTATATTTATAGGAAAATATATATACAAAAAACAAATAAAATAACTAGATTTTGTATAAAAATATATGCAAAAATACAGAAAAATAATTTAAATTTGTTTGAAAATAGATATGCAAAATACACATAAAGTTAGGCAAATTTGTATTGAAATATATATACAAAACTCACATAAAATAATGTAAATTTGTATTAAAATATATAAACAAATACATATAAAATAACGTAAATTTGGATAAAATATATATACAAAATATACATTAAATATTTTAAATATGTATAAAAATATATTATATTATATATATTTTTATTGATATTTGCGTTATTTATGTGTATTTTGTATATGTTTTCTCATAGAAATTTACATTATTTTATTGGTATTTTGTCTATTTATTTTGATACGAATTACTTGATTATTTGTGTATTTGTACATTTTTTTATACGTATTTACATTATTTAATGTGTATTTTGTTTATATATTTTTATACAAATTTACGTTATTATATGTGTATTTGTATAAGTATTTTGATACATATTTACATTATTTTATGTATTTTGTATATATATTTCAATTCAAATTTAGCTTATTTTATGTGTATTTTGTATATCTATTTATTTTAATACAAAATCAAATATTTTATGTTTTTTCGTATATATATTTTTATAAAAAATGCGTTATTTTATGGGTATTTTGCATCTTAATTTTCATACAAATATACATTATTTTATTAATATTTTCTGTATTTATTTTCATACGATTTTACATTTTATTTGTGTTTTGCATATACTTTTTTTTATACATATTTACATTAATGTGTTTTTTGTATATATATTTGATACAAATTTACGTTATTTTAAGTCTATATGTTTATATATTTTCATTCAAATTTACATTATTTTATGTGTATTTCAATACAAATTTACCTAAATTTATAAGTTTTTTGTATATTTATTTTCATACAAGTTTAAACTATTTTTGTGTATTTTTGTATATAGTTTTATACAAATTTAGGTTATTTTATGTGTATTTTGTATATCTATTTTCATACAAATACACATTCTTTTCATGATATTTTGTTTATTTATTTTGACACGAATTAACATTATTTAATGTGTATTTTGTATATATATTTTTATACGTATTTACATTATTTCAAGTGTATTTTGTATATATATTTCTATAGAAATCTGCGTTATTTTATGTGTATTCGTATATATATTTTGAAACAAATTTACATTGTTTTATGTGTATTTTGCATATTTTTTCAATACAAATTTACCTTATTGTGTGTGCATTTTGTATATTAGTTTTAATACAAATTTGATTAATCTATGTGAATTTTTGTATATGTATTTTTATAAAAATATGCATTATTTTATGGGTATTTTTCATCTTTATTTTCATACAAATTTACATTATTTTATTGATATTCTGTGTATTTATTTTGATATGTATTTACATTATTCTATGTGTATTCTATTTGTGTTTTGTATATATTTTTTTTATACATATTTACATTATTTAATGTGTATTTTGTATATATATTTCATACAAATTTACGTTATTATATGTGTATTTGTTTATATATTTTCTTTCAAATTTACATTATTTTATGTGTATTTTGTATATGTATTTCAATAGAAATTAACCTAATTTTATGTGTATTTTGTATATTTCTTTTCATACAAATTTAAATTATTTTTGTGTATTTTTGTATATAGTTTTATACAAATTTAGGTTATTTTATGTACGCATTTACATTATTTCATGTGTGTTTTGTATATATATTTTTATCCAAAGTAAATTTATTTTACGTTCATTTTTGGACATATATTTTTATAGAAATTAGCGTTATTTTATATGTATTTGTATATGTTTTCTCATACAAATTTACATTATTTTATTGCTATTTTGTTTATTTAGTTTGATACGAATTAGTTGATTATATGTGTATTTTGTCCATATTTTTTATACGTATTTACATTACTTAATGTGTATTTTGTTTATATATTTTTAAACAAATTTACGTTATTATATGAATTTTTATAAATATTTTGATACAAATTTACATTATTTTATGTATTTTGTATATACATTTCAATTCAAATTTAGCTTATTTTATCTGTATTTTGTATATCTATTTTCATACGAATTTAATTACTTCTGTGTATTTTTGTATATAGTTTTATACAAATTTACGTTATTTTATGTGTATTTTGTATATTTATATTCATACAAATACACATTCTTTTATTGGTATTTTGTTTATTTATTTTGATACGAATTTACATTATTTTATGTGTTTTTTGTATACATTTTTTTATACGTATTTACTTCATTTTACTTGTATTTTGTATATATATTTTTATACAAATCTACGTTATTTTATGTGTATTCGTATATATATTTTGAAACAAATTTACATTGTTTTATATGTATTTTGCATATCTATTTCAATTCAGTTTTACCTTATTGTATGTGTATTTTGTATATTTATTTTAATACAAATAAATTTTTTTATATGTATTTTTGTATAGATATTTAAAAAAAATGCGTTATTTTATGGGTATTTTGCTTCTTTATTTTCATACAAATTTACATTATTTTATTAATATTCTGTGTATTTATTTTGATACGATTTCATTATTCTATTTGTTTTGTATATATTTTTTTATACAAATTTACGTTATTTTAAGTGTATTTGTTTATGTATTTTCATTCAAATTTACATTATTTTATGTGTATTTTGTATATGTATTTAAATACAAATTTACCTATTTTTATATGTTTTTTGTATATTTATTTTCATACAAGTTTAAATTATTTTTGTGTATTTTTGTATATAGTTTTATACAAATTTAGGTTATTTTATGTGTATTTTGTATATCTATTTTCATACAAATACACATTCTTTTCATGATATTTTGTTTATTTACTTTGACACGAATTAACATTATTTAATGTGTATTTTGTATATATATTTTTATACGTATTTACATTATTTCAAGTGTATTTTGCATATATATTTCTATAGAAATCTGCGTTATTTTATGTGTATTCGTATATATATTTTGAAACAAATTTACATTGTTTTATGTGTATTTTGCATATTTTTTCAATACAAATTTACCTTATTGTATGTGCATTTTGTATATTAATTTTAATACAAATTTGATTAATCTTTGTGTATTTTTGTATATGTATTTTTATAAAAATATGCTTTATTTTATGGGTATTTTGCATCTTTATTTTCATACAAATTTACATTATTTTATTGATATTGTGTGTATTTATTTTGATATGTTTTTACATTATTTTATGTGTATTTTGTATATATATTTTATATAAAATGTATTTGTTATCATTTATTACAAATCTACTTATGTGTTTTTTGTACATGTATTTAAATACAAATTTAACTAGTTATATGTGTATTTTGTATATCTATTTTGTATGTATATTTTCATAGAAATTTACTCTATTTTATGAGTATTCGTATATATATTTTGATTCAAATGTACATTATTAATGTGTATTTTGCATATCTATTTCAATACAAATTTACTTTATTGTACGTGCATTTTGTATATTTATTTTAATACAAATTTAATTATTTTATATGTATTTTTGTATATATATTTTTATGCAAATATGCGTTATTATATGGATATTTTGCATCTTTATTTTCATACAAATTTACATTATTTTATTGATATTCTCTTTATTTATTTTGATACGATTTAACATTATTCTATGTGTTTTTTGTATATATTTTTTTTATACATATTTATATTATTTAATGATCATTTTGTATATATATTTTATCCAAATTTACATTATTTTATGTGTATTTGTTTATATATTTTCATACATATTTACATTATTTTATGTGTTTTTTGTATATATATTTTTCTACGTATTTAAATTATTTTATGTGTATTTTGTATATACATTTTCATAAAAAAATTTCGTTATTTTATTGTGTGTATAAGTATATATTTTGATACAAATTTTATACAAATTAATGTTATCTAATGTGTATTTGTATATATATTTTCATACAAATTTATATTATTTTATGTGTATTTTTTCATATATTTCATTACAAATTTACCTTATTTTATGTTTATTTTGTATATTTATTTCATTCAATTTTAAATTATTTTATGTGTATATTTGTATTTGTATTTAGGTTATTTTATGTGTATTTTGTATATATATTTTCATCCAAAATTACATTATTATATTGGTATTTTCTTAATTTAATTCGATACGAATTTAGATTATTTCATAGGTATTTTGTATACATATTTTTATACTCATTTACATTATCTAATGTGTGTTTTGTATATATATTTTTATGCAAATTTATTTTGTGTTCATTTTTGTACATATATTTTTATAGAAATTTGTGCATTTTGTGTATTTATATTTATACAAATACACATTCTTTTATTGCTATATTGTTTATTTATATTTATACGAATTTACATTATTTTATGTGTATTTTGTATACATTTTTTTATACGTATTTACTTAGTTTTATGTGTATTTTGTACATGTATTTTTATAGAAATCTACGTTATTTTATGTGTATTCGCATATATATTTTGAAACAAATTTACATTATTTTATATGTATTTTGCATATCTATTTCAATACAAATTTACCTTATTGTATGTGCATTTTGTATATTTATTTTGATACACATTCAAATATTTTGTGTATTTTGGTATCAATAATTTTATAAAAAATGCGTTATTTTATAGGTAGTTTGTATCTTAATTTTCATACAAATTTACATTATTTTATTAATATTCTGTGTATATATTTTGATACGATTTTACATTACTCTATTTGTGTTTTGTATATATATTTTTTTACATATTTACATTATTTAATGTGTATTTTGTATATATATTTCATACAAATTTACGTTATTATATGTGTATTTGTTTATATATTTTCTTTCAAATTTACATTATTTTATGTGTATTTTGTATATGTATTTTAATAGAAATTAACCTAATTTTATGTGTATTTTTATTTCTTTTCATACAAATTTAAATTATTTTTGTGTATTTTTGTATATAGTTTTATACAAATTTAGGTTATTTTATGTACGCATTTACATTATTTAATGTGTGTTTTGTATATATATTTTTATCCAAAGCTAGTTTATTTTACGTTCATTTTTGGACATATATTTTTATAGAAATTAGCGTTATTTTATATGTATTTGTATATGTTTTCTCATACAAATTTACATTTTTTTATTGCTATTTTGTTTATTTAGTTTGATACGAATTACATGATTATATGTGTATTTTGTACATATTTTTTATACGTATTTACATTACTTAATGTGTATTTTGTTTATATATTTTTAAACAAATTTACGTTATTATATGTATTTTTTTAAATATTTTGATACAAATTTACATTATTTTATGTATTTTGTATATACATTTCAATTCAAATTTAACTTATTTTATCTGTATTTTGTATATCTATTTTCAAACGAATTTATTTACTTCTGTGTATTTTTGTATATAGTTTTATACAAATTTACGTTATTTTATGTGTATTTTGTATATTTATATTTATAAAAAATTAATACACATTCTTTTATTGGTATTTTGTTTATTTATTTTGATACGAATTTACATTATTTTATGTGTATTTTGTATACATTTTTTATACGTATTTACTTCATTTTACGTGTATTTTGTATATATATTTTTATACAAATCTACGTTATTTTATGTGTATTCGTATATATATTTTGAAACAAATTTACATTGTTTTATATGTATTTTGCATATCTATTTCAATACAGATTTACCTTATAGTATGTGTATTTTGTATATTTATTTTAATACAAATAATTTTTTTTGTGTATTTTTGTATATATATTTAAAAAAAATGCGTTATTTTATGGGTATTTTGCTTCTTTATTTTCATAAAAATTTACATTACTTTATTAATATTCTGTGTATTTATTTTGATACGATTTTACATTATTCTATTTGTGTTTTGTATATATTTTTTTTATTCAAATTTACGTTATTTTAAGTGTATTTGTTTATGTATTTTCATTCAAATTTACAGTATTTTATGTGTATTTTGTATATGTATTTCAATAAAAATTTATCTAATTTTATGTGTATTTTGTATATTTATTTTCATACAAATTTAAATTATTTTTGTGTATTTTTGTATATAGTTTTATACAAATTTATGTTATCGTATGTGTATTTTGTATATTTATTTTCATACAAATACACATTCTTTTATTGACATTTTGTTTATTTATTTTGACGTGAATTTACATTATTTAATGTGTATTTTGTTTATATATTTTTATACATATTTACATCCTTTCATGTGTATTTTGTATATTTATAAAAAATGCGTTATTTTATGGGTATTTTGCATCTTTATTTTCATACAAATTTACATTATTTTATTTACATTCTCTGTATTTATTTTAATACGATTTTACATTATTCTATTTGTGTTTTGTATATATATTTTTTATACATATTTACATTATTGAATGAGTATTTTTTATATATATTTTATACAAATTTATGTTAATTTAAGTTTATTTGTTTATATATTTTCATTCAAATTTACATTATTTTATGTGTATTTTGTATATGTATTTCTTTACAAATTTACCTAATTTTATGTGTATTTTGTATATTTATTTTCATACAAATTTAACTTATGTTTGTGTATTTTTATATATAGTTTTATACAAATTTACGTTATTTTATGTGTATTTTGTATATGTATTTTCATACAAATACACATTCTTTTATTGATATTTTAATTATTTATTTTGACACAAATTTACATTATTTAATGTGTATTTTGTATATATATTTTTATACGTATTTACAACATTTCATGTGTATTTTGTATATATATTTCTATAGAAATCTACGTTATTTTATGTGTATTCGTATATATATTTTAAAACAAATCTACATTATTTTATGTGTATTTTGTATATATATTTCATTATAAATTTGCCTTATTTTAAGTTTATTTTTATATCTATTTTCATTCAAATTCAAATCATTTTATGTGTATATATTTATTTGTATTTACGTTATTTTATGTGTATTTTCTATATATATTTTCATTCAAAATTACATTATTTTATCGGTATTGTGTTCATTTATTTCGATACAAATTTAGATTATTTCATGTGTATTTTCTATACATATACATATAGAGTAAATTTCTATGAAAATATATATTCAAAATACATATAAAATTAAGTAAATATATAAAATATATATACAAAATACACATAGAATAATGTAAAATCATATTAAAATAAATACACAGAATATCAATAAAATAATGTAAATTTGTATGAAAATAAAGATGCAAAATACCCATAAAATAAAGCATATTTTTATAAAAATACATCTACAAAAATACACATAGATTAATCAAATTTGTATTAAAATTAATATACAAAATGCACATACAATAAGGTAAATTTGTATTGAAAAAATATGCAAAATACACATAAAACAATGTAAATTTGTTTCAAAATATATATACGAATACACATAAAATAACGCAGATTTCTATAGAAATATATATACAAAATACACTTGAAATAATGTAAATACGTATAAAAATATATATATAATACACATTAAATAATGTTAATTCGTGTCAAAATAAATAGAAAAAATATATTGAAAAGAATGTGTATTTGTATGAAAATAGATATACAAAATACACATAAAATAACCTAAATTTGTATAAAACTATAAACAAAAATATACAAAAAATAATTTAAACTTGTATGAAAATAAATATACAAAAAACATATAAAATTAGGTAAATTTGTATTGAAATACATATACAAAATACACATAAAATAATGTAAATTTGAATGAAAATATATAAACAAATAGACTTAAAATAACGTAAATTTGTATCAAATATATATACAAAAAACACATTAAATAATGTAAATATGTATAAAAAAATATATACTAAACACAAATAAAATAATGTAAAATCGTATCAAAATAAATACAGAAAATATTAATAAAATAATGTAAATTTGTATGAAAATTAATATGCAAAATACCCATAAAATAACGCATTTTTTATAAAAATATATACACGAAAAAACATAAAATATTTGATTTTGTATTAAAATAAATAGATATACAAAATACACATAAAATAAGCTAAATTAAATGAAAAATATATACAAAATACACATAGAATAATGTAAAATCGTATCAAAATAAATACACAGAATATCAATAAAATAATGTAATTTTGTATGAAAATAAAGATGCAAAATACTTATAAAATAAATCATATTTTTTTAAAAATACATATACAAAAATACACATAGATTAATTAAATTTGTATTAAAATTAATATACAAAATGCACGTACAATAAGGTAAATTTGTATTGAAAAAATATACAAAATGCACATTAAAGCGGAAATTTGTTTAAAAATCTATATACGAATACACATAAAATAACGTAGATTTCTATAGAAATATATATACAAAATACACATGAAATGATGTAAATACGTATAAAAAATATATATATATATATATATATATATACAAAATACACATTAAATAATTTAAATTCTCGTCAAAATAAATAAACAAAATATCAATAAAAGAATGTGTATTTGTATGAAAATAGATATACAAAATACTCATAAAATAACCTAAGTTTGTATAAAACTATATACAAAAATACACATAAATAATTTAAATTTGTATGAAAATAAATATACAAAATACACAAAATTAGGTAGATTTGTATTGAAATACATATACAAAATACACATAAAATAATGGAAATTTGAATGAAAATATATAAACATATACACTTAAAATAACGTAAATTTGTATCAAATATATATACAAAATACTAATTAAATAATGTAAATATGTATAAAAAAATATATACAAAACACAAATAGAATAATGTAAAATCGTATCAAATAAATACACAGAATATTAACTAAATAATGTAAATTTGTATGAAAATAAAGATGCAAAATAGCCATAAAATAACGCATTTTTTATAAAAATATATATATACCAAAATACACATAAAATATTAAAATTTGCATTAAAATAAATATAAAAAAAGCACATACTGTAAGGTAAATTTGTATTGAAATAGATATGGAAAATACATATAAAACAATGTAAATTTGTTTCAAAATATATATACGAATACACATAAAATAACGTTGAATTCTATAAAAATATATACAAAATACACATAAAATGAAGTAAATACGTATTAAAAAATGAATACAAAATACACATAAAAATCGTATCAAAATAAATAAACAAAATACCAGTAAAAGAATGTGTATTTGTATAAATATAAATATACAAAATACACATAAAATATCGTAAATTTGTATAAAACTATATACAAAAATACACAGAACAAATACACATTCTTTTATTGGTATTTTGTTTGTTTATTTTGTTTCGAATTTATATTATTTTATGTGTATTTTGTTTACATTTTTTTATACGTATTTACCTAGTTTTATGTGTATTTTGTATATATATTTTTATTGAAATCTACGTTATTTTATGTGTATTCGTATATATATTTTGAATCAAATTTACAATTTTTTATATGTATTTTTGCGTATCTCTTTCAACAGAAGTTTACCTTATTGTATGTGCATTTTGTATATTTATTTCAATACAAATTTAAATATTTTATGTGTATTTTGGTATATATATTTTTATAAGAAATGCGCTATTTGATGGGAATTTTGTATCTTTATTTTCATACAAATTTACATTATTTTATTAATATTCGGTGTATTTATTTTGATACTATTTTACATTATTCTATTTGTTTTTTGTATATATATATTTTTTTTATACATATTTACATTATTTAATGTGTATCTTGCATATATATTACATACAAATTTATTATCTATTATTTATTTTCATACAAATACACATTCTTTTCATGATATTTTGTTTATTTATTTTGTCACGAATTTACATTACTTAATATGTATTTTATATATATATTTTTATACGTATTTACATAATTTCATGTGTATTTTGTATATGTATTTCTATAGAAATCTACGTTATTTTATGTGTATTCGTATATATATTTTGAAACAAATTTACAGTTTTATTTGTATTTTGCGTTTTTTTTTTCAATACAAATTTACCTTATTGTATGTGTGCATTTTGTATATTAATTTTAATACAAATTTAATTATTCTATGTGTATTTTTGTATATGTATTTTTAAAACAAAATATGCTTTATCTTATGGGTATTTTGCATCTTTATTTTCATACAAATTTAAATTATTTTATTTATATTTTGTGTACCTATTTTGATACGATTTTACATTATTCTATGTATAACAAAAATAAATTCAGAATACACAAAAATAGGTATGCAAAATACATATAAACAATGTAAATTTGTTTCAAAATATATAAACGAATACACATGAAATAAGGTAGATTTCTATAAAAATATATATACAAAATACACATAAAATTAAGTAAATACGTATAAAAAATGTATACAAAATACACATAAAATAATGTAAATTAGTATCAAAATAAATAAACAAAATACCAATAAAAGAATGTGTATTTGTATAAATATATATATACAAAATACACATTAAATAATATAAATTTGTTTAAAACTATACAAAATACACATGAAATGATGTAAATTCGTATAAAAATATATATACAAAATACACATTAAATAATGTAAATTCGCGTCAAAATAAATAAACAAAATATAAATAAAAGAATGTGTATTTGTATGAAAAAAGATATACAAAATACACATAAAATCACCTAAATTTGTATCAAACTATATACAAAAATACACAAAAATATTTTAAATTTGTATGGAAATAAATATACAAAATACACTTAAAATTAGGTAAATTTGTATTGAAATACATACACAAAATACACATAAAATAATGTAAATTTGAATGAAAATACATAAACAAATACACTTAAAATAACGTAAATTTGTATAAAAAAAATATGTACAAAAAACAAATAGAACAATGTAAAATCGTATCAAAATAAATACACAGAATATTAATAAAATAATGTAAATTTGTATGAAAATAAAGAAGCAAAATACCCATAAAATAAAGCATTTTTATTTTATTTATAAAAATATATATACCAAAATACACATAAAAAAATTAAATTTGTATTAAAATAAATATTCAAAAAACACATACAATAAAGTAAACTTGTATTGAAAGAGATATGCAAAAAAATACATATAAAACAATGTAAATTTGTTTCAAAATATATATACGAATACACATAAAATAACGTAGATTTCTATAAAAATATATACACAAAATACACATAAAATTAAGTAAATACGTATAAATATAGATATACAAAATACACATGGAATAATGTAAAATTGTTTAAAAAAAAATAAACAGAATATAAATAAAATAATGTAAATTTGTATGAAAATAAAAATGCAAAATACCCATAAAATAAAGCATATTTTTATAAAAATACATATACAAAAATACACATAGCATAATTAAATTTGTATTAAAATTAATATACAAAATGCATATACAATAAGGTAAATTTGTATTGAAAATATATGCAAAATACACATAAAACAGTGTAAATTTATCTCAAAATCTATATACGAATACTCATAAATCAACGTAGATTTCTATAGAAATATATATACAAAACACACATCAAATGATGTAAACACGTATAAAAAAATCTATATATATCTATATATATATATAGATATATATATATATATATAGATATATATATATATATATATATATATATATATATATATATATATATATATATATATATATATATATATATATATATATATATAAAATACACATTAAATAATGAAATTTCGCGTCAAAATAAAAAATAAAAATATCAATAAAATGTGTATTTGTATGAAAATAGATATACAATATACAAGTTATTTTATGTGTATTCGTATATATTTTTTGAAACAAATTTACACTGTTTTATTTGTATTTTGCGTTTTATTTTTCAATACAAATTTACCTTTTTGTATGTGTGCATTATGTATATTAATTTTAATACAAATTTATTTATTCTATGTGTATTTTTGTATATGTATTTAAAAAAAATATATATGCTTTATCTTATGGGTATTTTACTTCTTTATTTTCATACAAATTTAAATTATTTTATTGATATTCTGTGTACTTATTTTGATACGATTTTCCATTATTCTATGTATAACAAAAATAAATATTTACAAAAATACACAAAAATAATTTAAATTTGTTTGAAAATAGATATGCAAAATATGTGTATTTTGTATATATATTTCAATTCAAATTTAGCTTATTTTGTGTGTATTTTGTTTATATTTTCATACAAATTTAATTACTTCTGTGTATTTTTGTATATAGTTTTATATAAATTTACGTTATTTTATGTGTATTTTGTATATTTATATTTATACAAATACACATTCTTTTATTGGTATTTTGTTTATTTATTTTGATACGAGTTTACATTTTTTTTTTTGTATTTTGTATACATTTTTTTATACTTTTTTTCTTCATTTTATGTGTATTTTGTATATATATTTTTATAGAAATCTACGTTATTTTATGTGTATTCGTATATATATTTTGAAACAAATTTACATTGTTTTATATGTATTTTGCATATCTATTTCAATACAGATTTACATTATTGTATGTGTTTTTTGTATATTTATTTTAATACAAATTTAATTTTTTTATGTGTATTTTGGTATATATATTTTTATAAATAAAAAAAATGCGTTATTTTATGGATATTTTGCTTCTTTATTTTCATACAAATTTACATTATTTTATTAATATTCTGTGTATTTATTTTTATACGATTTTACATTATTCTATTTGTGTTTTGTACATTTTTTTTTATACAAATTTACGTTTTTTTATAAAATTATTAATACCAAAATACACATAAAATATTTCAATTTGTATTAAAATAAATATACAAAATGCACATACAATAAGGTAAATTTGTATTGAAATAGATATGCAAAATACATATAAAATAATGTAAATTTGTTTCAAAATATATATACGAATACACATAAAATAACGTAGATTTTTATTAAAATACATATACAAAATACATATAAAATAAAGTAAATACGTAAAAAAAATGTATACAAAATACACATAAAATAATGTAAATTCGTATAAAGATAAATAAACAATATACCAATAAAAGAATGTGTATTTGTATAAATATAAATATACAAAATGCACATAAAATAACGTAAATTTATATAAAACTATATACATAAAATTACGCAAATTTCTATAAAAATGAACATAAAATAAATTTGCATAAAAATATATTTTACAAAAAACACATTAGATAATGTAAATGAGTATAAAAATATGTATAGAAAATACCTATGAAATAATCTAAATTCGTATCGAATTAAATTAAGAAAATACCAATAAAATAATGAAATTTTGGATGAAAATATATATACAAAATACACATAAAATAACCTAAATACAAATACAAATATACACATAAAATATTGTATTTTGTATATATATTTAATTCAAATTTAGCTTATTTTATCTGTATTTTGTATATCCATTTTCATACGAATTTAATTACTTCTGTGTATTTTTGTATAGTTTTATACAAATTTACGTTATTTTATGTGTATTTTGTATATTTATGTTCATACAAATACACATTCTTTTATTGGTATTTTGTTTATTTATTTTGATTCTAATTTACATTATTTTATGTGTATTTTGTATACATTTTTGATACGTATTTACTTCATTTTATGTATTTTGTATATATATTTTTATACAAATCTACGTTATTTTATGTGTATTCGTATATATATTTTGAAACAAATTTACATTGTTTTATATGTATTTTGCATATCTATTTCAATACAGATTTACCTTATTGTATGTGTATTTTGTATATTTATTTTAATACAAATTAATTTTTTCATGTGTATTTTGGTATATATATTTTTATAAAAAAATGCGTTATTTAATGGGTATTTTGCATTTTTATTTTCAAACAAATTTACATTGTTTTATTAATATTCTGTGTATTTATTTTAATACGATTTTACATTATTCTATTTGTGTTTTGTATATATTTTTTTTATACATATTTACATTATTTAATGTGTATTTTGTATATTTTAAAACAAATCTACGTTATTTTATGCGCATCTGTTAAAATATTTTGATACAAATTTACATTATTTTATGTATTTTGTATATATATTTCAAATTTAGTTTATTTTATGTATATTTTGTATATCTATATTCATTCGTATCAAAATAAATAAACAAAATAGCAATCAAATAATGTAAATTTGTATGAGAAAACATATACAAATACACATAAATTAACGCAAATTTCTAAAAAAATATATGTACAAAAATGCACATAAAATAAAATAAATTTGAATAAAAATATATATACAAAACACACATTAAATAAAGTAAATGCGTACATAAAATAACCTAAATTTGTATAAAACTATATACAAAAATACACAAAAATATTAAAAATTTGTATGAAAAGAAATATACAAAATACACATAAAATTAGGTAAATTTGTATTGAAATACATATACAAAATACACATAGAATAATGTAAATTTGAATGAAAATATATAAACAAATACACTTAAAATAACGTAAATTTGTATAAAATATATATCCAAGATACACATTAAATAATGTAAATGTGTATAAAAAAATATTTACAAAAAAGAAATAGAATAATGTAAAATCCTATCAATATAAATACACAGAATATCAATAAAATAATGTAAATTTGTATGAAAAGAAAGATGCAAAATTCCCATAAAATAGCGTATTTTTTATAAAAATATATATACCAAAATACACATAAAATATTTAAATTTGTATTGAAATAAATATCCAAAATGCATATACAGTAAGGTAAATATGTATTGAAAGAGATATTCAAAAATACATATAAAACAAAGTAAATTTGTTTCAAAATATATATACGAATACATATAAAATAACGTAGATTTCTATGGAAATATATATACAAAATACACATGAAATTATGTAAATACGTATAAAAATATATATACAAAATACATATCTAATTAAATTCGTGTCAAAATAAATAAACAAAATAACATGAAAAGAATGTGTATTTGTATGAAAATAAATAATAGATAAAAAATTTGTATGAAATATATATGCAAGATACACATTAAATAATGTAAATATGTATAAAAAATATATATACAAAAAACAAATAGAATAATGTGAAATCGTATCAAAATAAATACACCGAATATTAATAAAATAATGTAAATTTGTATGAAAATAAAGATGCAAAATTCCCATCAAATAGCGCATTTCTTACAAAAATATATATACCAAAATACACATAAAATATTTAAATTTGTATTGAAGTAAATATACAAAATGCACATACAATAAGGTAAACTTGTCTTGAAAGAGATATGCAAAAATACATATAAAACAATGTAAATTTGTTTCAAAATATATACGAATACACATAAAATAACGTAGATTTCTATAAAAATATATATACAAAATACACATAAATTAAGTAAATACGTATAAAAATAGATATACAAAATACACATAAAATAATGTAAAAATGTTTAAAAAAAAATGAACAGAATATAAATAAAATAATGTAAATTTGTATGAAAATAAAAATGCAAAATACCCATAAAATAAAGCATATTTTTATAAAAATACATATACAAAAATACACATAGCATAATTAAATTTGTATTAAAATTAATATACAAAATGCATATACAATAAAGTAAATTTGTATTGAAAAAATATGCAAAATACACATAAAACAGTGTAAATTTATTTCAAAATCTATATACGAATTCTCATAAATCAACGTAGATTTCTATAGAAATATATATACAAAACACACATCAAATGATGTAAACACGTATAAAAATATATATATAAAATACACATTAAATAATGTAAATTCGCGTCAAAATAAATAAACAAAATATCAATAAAAGAATGTGTATTTGTATGAAAATAGATATACAATATACACATAAAATCACCTAAATTTGTATAAAACTATATACAAAAATACACAAAAATAATTTTAATTTGTATGAAAATAAATATACAAAATACACATAAAATAAGGTAAATTTGTGTTGAATTACATTTACAAAATACACATAAAATAATGTAAATTTGAATGAAAATATATAAACAAATACACTTAAAATTACGTAAATTTGTATAAAATATATATAAAAAATACACATTAAATAAAGTAAATATGTATGAAAAAATATATACAAAACACAAATAGAATAATATAAAATCGTATCAAAATAAATACACAGAATATTAATAAAATAATGTAAATTTGTATGAAAATTAAGATGCAAAATACCCATAAAATAACGCATTTTTTATAAAAATATTTATACCAAGACACACATAAAATATTTGAATTTGTATTAAAATAAATATACAAAATGCACATACAATAAGGTAAATTTGTATTGAAATAGATATGCAAAATACATATAAAACCATGTAAATTTTTTTCAAAATATATATACGAATACACATAAAATAACGTAGATTTCTATGAAAATAAATATACAAAATACACATAAAATGAAGTAAATACGTATAAAAAAATGTATACAAAATACACATAAAATAATGTAAACTCGTATCAAAATAAATAAACAAAATACTAATAAAAGAATGTGTATTGTATTAATATAAATATACAAAATACAAACAAAATAACGTAAATTTATATAAAACTATATGCAAAAATACACAAAAGTAATTAAATTTGTGTGAAAATAGATATACAAAATACATGTGTATTTTGTATATTTATTTTCATACAAATTGAAATTATTTTTGTTTATTTTTTTATATATTTTCAAACAAATTTTCGTTATTTTATGTGTATTTTGTATACTTATTTATTCTTCAAATATAGTTTCTTTTATCTGAATTTTGTTTATTAAATTTGAAACGAATTTACCTTATTTTGTATATCTATTTTCATACAAATTAAAATTCTTCTGTGTATTTTTGTATATAGTTTTATATAAATTTACGTTAATTTATGTGTATTTTGTATATTTATATTTATACAAATACACATTCTTTTATTGGTATTTTGTATATTTATTTTGATACGAATTTACATTATTTTATGTGTATTTTGAATACATTTTTTTATACGTATTTACTTCATTTTATGTGTATTTTGTATATATATTTTTATAGAAATCTAAGTTATTTTATGTGTATTCGTATATATATTTTGAAACAAATTTACATTGTTTTATATGTATTTTGCATATCTATTTCAATACAAATTTACCCTATTGTATGTGTTTTTTGTATATCTATTTTAATACATATTTAATTTTTTGATGTGTATTTTGGTATACATATTTTTATAAATAAAAAAAAATGCATTATTTTATGGGTATTTTGCTTCTTTATTTTCATACAAATTTACATTATTTTATTAATATTCCGTGTATTTATTTTGATACGATTTTACATTATTCTATTTGTGTTTTGTACATATTTTTTTTATACAAATTTACGTTATTTTAAGTGTATTTGTTTATGTATTTTCATTCAAATTTACATTATTTTATGTGTATTTTGTGTATGTATTTCAATACAAATTTATAAATATATAAACAAATACACTTTAAATAACGTAAATTTGTATAAAAAAAAAATATGTACAAAACACAAATAGAATTATGTAAAATCGTATCAAAATAAATACACAGAATATTAATAAAATAATGTAAATTTGTATGAAAATAAAGAAGCAAAATACCCATAAAATAACGCATTTTTTTTATTTATAAAAATATATATACCAAAATACACAGCAAAAAATTAAATTTGTATTAAAATAAATATACAAAAAACACATACTATAAGGTAAATTTGTATTGAAATAGATATGCAAAATACATATAAAACAATGTAAATTTCTTTCAAAATATATATACGAATACACATAAAATAACGTAGATTTCTATAAAAATATATATACAAAATACACATAAAATAAAGTAAATACGTATAAAAAAATGTATACAAAAAACACATAAAATAATGTAAATTCGTATCAAAATAAATAAACAAAATACCAATAAAAGAATGTGTATTTGTATAAATATAAATATACAAAATACACATAAAATAACGTAAATTTATATAAAACTATATACAAAAATACACAGAAGTAATTAAATTTGTATGAAAATATATACAAAATACACACAAAATAAGCTAAATTTGAATTGAAATATATATACAAAATACATGAAATAAAGTAAATTTGTATCAAAATATTTATACAAATACACATATAATAACGTAAATTTGTATGAAAATATATAAACAAAATACACATTAAATAATGTAAATACGTATAAAAAATATGTACAAAATACACATATAATCATGTAAATCGTATCAAAATAAATAAACAAAATACCAATAAAATAATATAAATTTGTATGAGTAAACGTGTATTTGCATATTTTTTCAATACAAATTTACCTTATTATATACGCATTTTGTATATTAATTTTAATACAAATTTAATTATTCGATGTGTATTTTTGTATCTGTATTTGTATATATATTTTTATACGCTTTTACATTATTTAATATTTATTTTGAATATATATTTTTATACAAATTCATGGTATTTTATGTGTATTTGTATATATATTTTTATATAAATTTACATTATTTTATGTGTATTTTGTACATATATTTTTTTTACAAATCTACCTTATTTTATGTTTATTTTGTATGTGTATTTTGTATATTTATATTTATCCAAATATACATTCTTTTATTGGTATTTTGTTTATTTATTTTAATTCGAATTTACATTATTTTATGTGTATTTTGTATACATTTTTTTATACGTATTTAATTAATTTTATGTGTAATTTGTATATATATTTTTATAGAAATCTACGTTTTTTTATTTATATTCGTATATATATTTTGAAACAAATTTACATTCTTTTATATGTATTTTTGCATATCTCTTTCAATACAAATTTACCTTATTGTATGTGCATTTTGTATATTTATTTCAATGCAAATTTAAATATTTTGTGTATTTGGTATATATATTATTTTAAGATTATGAAAATTTGAATAAAAATATATACAAAAAAACAAAAAAATAAATTTCAATTTGTATGAAAATAGATATACAAAATACACATATAATTAGTTAAATTTGTATTTAAATACATGTACAAAATACACATAAAATAATGTAAATTTGTATGAAATGAAAACAAATTCACATAAAATTCGCGTCAAAATAAATAAACAAAATATCAATAAAAGAATGTGTATTTGTATGAAAATAGATATACAAAATACACATAAAATAACCTAAATTTGTATCAAACTATATACAAAAATACACAAAAATATTTTAAATTTGTATGAAAATAAATATACAAAATACACATAACATTAGGTAAATTTGTATTGAAATACATACACAAAATACACATAAAATAATGTAAATTTGAATGAAAATACATAAACAAATACACTTAAAATAACGTAAATTTATATAAAAAAATATGTACAAAACACAAATAGAATAATGTAAAATCGTATCAAAATAAATACACAAAATATTAATAAAATAATGTAAATTTGTATGAAAATAAAGAAGCAAAATACCCATAAAATAACGCATTTTTTTATTTATAAAAATATATATACCAAAATACACATCAAAAAATTAAATTTGTATTAAAATAAATATACAAAAAACACATACAATAAGGTAAATTTGTATTGAAATAGATATGCAAAATACATATAAAACAATGTAAATTTGTTTCAAAATATATATACGAATACACATATAATAACGTAGATTTCTATAAAAATATATATACAAAATACACATAAAATGAAGTAAATACGTATAAAAAAATGTATACAAAATACACATAAAATAATGTAAACTCGTATCAAAATAAATAAACAAAATAGCAATAAAAGAATGTGTATTTGTATAAATATAAATATACAAAATACAAATAAAATAACGTAAATTTATATAAAACTATATACAAAAATACACAGAAGTAATTAAATTTGTATGAAAATATATACAAAATACACACAAAATAAGCTAAATTTGAATTGAAATATATATACAAAATACATGAAATAAAGTAAATTTGTATCAAAATATTTATACAAATACACATATAATAACGTAAATTTGTATGAAAATATATAAACAAAATACACATTAAATAATGTAAATACGTATAAAAAAATATGTACAAAATACACATATAATCATGTAATTCGTATCAAAATAAATAAACAAAATACCAATAAAATAATATAAATTTGTATGAGTAAACGTGTTGTTGCATATTTTTTCAATACAAATTTACCTTATTATATACGCATTTTGTATATTAATTTTAATACAAATTTAATTATTCGATGTGTATTTTTGTATCTGTATTTGTATATATATTTTTATACGCTTTTACATTATTTAATATTTATTTTGAATATATATTTTTATACAAATTCATGGTATTTTATGTGTATTTGTATATATATATTTTTATATAAATTTACATTATTTTATGTGTATTTTGTACATATATTTTTTTACAAATCTACCTTATTTTATGTTTATTTTGTATGTGTATTTTGTATATTTATATTTATCCAAATACACATTCTTTTATTGGTATTTTGTTTATTTATTTTAATTCGAATTTACATTATTTTATGTGTATTTTGTATACATTTTTTTATACGTATTTAATTAATTTTATGTGTAATTTGTATATATATTTTTATAGAAATCTACGTTTTTTTATTTATATTCGTATATATATTTTGAAACAAATTTACATTATTTTATATGTATTTTTGCAAATCTCTTTCAATACAAATTTACCTTATTGTATGTGCATTTTGTATATTTATTTCAATGCAAATTTAAATATTTTGTGTATTTTGGTATATATATTTTTTTAAGATTACGAAAATTTGAATAAAAATATATACAAAAAAACAAAAAAATAAATTTCAATTTGTATGAAAATAGATATACAAAATACACATAATTAGTTAAATTTGTATTTAAATACATGTACAAAATACACATAAAATAATGTAAATTTGTATGAAATGAAAACAAATTCACATAAAATTCGCGTCAAAATAAATAAACAAAATATCAATAAAAGAATGTGTATTTGTATGAAAATAGATATACAAAATACACATAAAATAACCTAAATTTGTATCAAACTATATACAAAAATACACAAAAATATTTTAAATTTGTATGAAAATAAATATACAAAATACACATAAAATTAGGTAAATTTGTATTGAAATACATACACAAAATACACATAAAATAATGTAAATTTGAATGAAAATACATAAACAAATACACTTAAAATAACGTAAATTTATATAAAAAAAATATGTACAAAACACAAATAGAATAATGTAAAATCGTATCAAAATAAATACACAGAATATTAATAAAATAATGTAAATTTGTATGAAAATAAAGAAGCAAAATACCCATAAAATAACGCATTTTTTATAAGATATATATACCAAAAAACACATGAAATATCGAAATTTGTATTAAAATAAATATACAAAAAACACATACAATAAGGTAAATTTGTATTGAAATAGATATGCAAAATACATATAAAACAATGTAAATTTGTTTCAAAATATATATACGAATACACATATAATAACGTAGATTTCTATAAAATATATATACAAAATACATAAAATGAAATAAATACGTATAAAAAATGTATACAAAATACACATAAAATAATGTAAACTCGTATCAAAATAAATAAACAAAATAGCAATAAAAGAATGTGTATTTGTATAAATATAAATATACAAAATACACATAAAATAACGTAAATTTATATAAAACTATATACAAAAATACACAGAAGTAATTAAATTTGTATGAAAATATATACAAAATTCACACAAAATAATCTAAATTTGAATTGAAATATATATACAAAATACATGAAATAAAGTAAATATGTATCAAAATATTTATACAAATACACATATAATAACGTAAATTTGTATGAAAATGTATACACAAAATACACATTAAATAATGTAAATACGTATAAAAAAATATGTACAAAATACACATATAATCATGTAATTCGTATCAAAATAAATAAACAAAATACCAATAAAATAATATAAATTTGTATGAGTAAACGTGTATGTTGCATATTTTTTCAATACAAATTTACCTTATTATATACGCATTTTGTATATTAATTTTAATATATGTGTATTTGAATATATATTTTGATACAAATTTACATTATTTTATGTATTTTCTATATTTATTTCAATTCAAATTTAGCTTATTTTATGTGTCTTTTGTATATCTATTTTCATACAAATTTAATTATTTTTGTTGATTTTTGTATTTAGTTTTATACAATTTTACGTTATTTTATGTGTATTTTGTATATTTATATTTATACAAGTAAACATTCTTTTATTGGCATTTAGTTTATTTATTTTGATACGAGTTTACATTATTTTATATGTATTTTGTATACATTTTCTTATACGTATTTACTTCATTTTATGTGTATTTTGTATATATATATATATATATATATATATATATATATATATATATATATATATATATATATATATATATATATATATATATATATATATATATATATATATATATATATATATATATATATATATATATATATATTGAAACAAATTTACATTGTTTTATGTGTATTTTGCATATCTATTTCAATACAAATTTACCTTATTGTATGTGCATTTTGTATATTTATTGTAATACAAATTTAAATATTTTATGTGTATTTTGGTATATATATTTAAAAAAAATGCGTTGTTTTATGGGTGCTTTGCGTCTTTATTTTCATACAAATTTACATTATTTTATTAATATACTGTGTATTTATTTTGATACTATTTTACATTATTCTATTTGTGTTTTGTATATACTTTTTTATTCATATTTACATTATTTAATGTGTATTTTCTATATATATTTCATACAAATTTACGTTATTTTAAGTGAATTTGTTTATATATTTTCATTCAAATTTACATTATTTTATGTGTATTTTGTATATGTATTTCAATAGAAATTTAACTAGTTTTATGTGTATTTTGTATATATATTTTTATACAAATTTAAATTATTTTTGTGTTTTTTTTTAATAGAGTTTTAACAAATTTACAATATTTTGTGTATTTTGTATATCTATTTTCATACAAATACACATTCTTTTATTGATATTTTGTTTATTTATTTTGATGCGAATTTATATTATTTAATGTGTATCGTGTATATATATTTTTGTACGTATTTACGTCATTTCATGTGTATTTTTTATATATATTTCTATAGAAATATACGTTATTTTATGTGTATTCGTATATATATTTTGAAACAAATATACATTGTTTTATGTGCATTTTGTATATTTTTTCAATACAAATTTCCCTTATTGTACGTGCATTTTGTATATTAATTTTAATACAAATTTAATTATTCTATGTGTATTCTTGTATATGTATTTTAAGAAAAATATGCTTTATTTTATGGGTATTTTGCATCTTTATTTTCATACAAAACTACATTATTTTATTGATATTCTGTGTATTTATTTTGGTACGATTTTACATTATTCTATGTATATTTAGTATATCTATTTTATACAAATGTACGTTATTTTATGTGAATTTGTTTTCATTTCATACAAATTTACATTATTTTATGTGTATTTTGTACATGTTTTTAGATACAAATTTAACTAATTATATGTGTATTTTGTATATCTATTTTCATATAAATTGAAATTTATTTTTTTGTTTTTTCGTATATATTTTTATTCAAATTTTCGTAGTTTTATGTGTATTTTGTATATTTATTTTTCTACAAATATACGTTCTTTTATCGGAATTTTGTTTATTTATTTTGATACGAATTTTCATTTTTTTAGGTGTATTTGATATATATATTTTTATACTTATTTACATAATTTTATATGTATTTTGAATATATATTTTCATAGAAATTTACTCTATATGTATATACATAAAAACACAAAAATAATGTAAATTTGTATGAAAATAAAAAAAACAAAATACACATAAAATTAGGTAAATTTGTATTGAAATACATATACAAAATACACTTAAAATAATGTAAATTTGATTGAAATTATATAAACAAATACACTTAAAATGACGTTAATTTGTATAAAATATAATTTGTATTGAAATAGATATGCAAAAAACATATAAAACAATGTAAATTTGTTTCAAAATATATATACGAATACACATAAAATAACGTAGATTTCTATAAATATATATATATATATATATATATATATATATATATATATATATATATATATATATATATATATATATATATATATATATATATATATATATATATATATATATATATAGAAAATAAAAAAAAAATTAAGAAAATACGACTCAAAAATTTCTACAAAATACACAGAAAATAATGTAAATTCGTATAAATATAAATAAACAAAATACCAATAAGAGAATGTGTATTTGTATAAATATAAATATACAAAATGCACATAAAATAACGTAAATTTGTATAAAACTATATACAAAAATACACAGAAGTAATTAAATTTGCATGAAAATAGATATACAAAATACACTCAAAATAAGCTAAATTTGAATTGAAATATATATACAAAATACATAAAATAAAGTAAATTCGTTTCAAAATATCTTTAACAAATACACATATAATAACGTAAATTTGAAAAAAAAATATATAAACAAAATACACATTAAGTAATGTAAATACGTATAAATTTTTTTTTACAAAATACACCAATAATCAAGTCATTCGTATCAAAATAAATAAACAAAAAACTAATTAAATAATGTAAATTTGTATGAGAAAACATATACAAAATACAAATAAAATAACGTTTTAAGTTTCTATAAAAATATATGTACAAAAATGCACATAAAATTAGTTTGCATAAAAAAATATATACAAAATACACATTAGATAATGTAAATGAGTATAAAAATATGTATACAAAATACCTATGAAATAATCTAAATTCGTATCGAGTTAAATTAAGAAAATAACAATAAAATAATGTAATTTTGGATGAAAATATATATAGAAAACACACATAAAATAACCTAAATACAAATACAAATATACACATTAAATAATTTAAAATTGAATGAAATAAATATACAAAATAAACATAAAATAAGGTAAATTTGTAATAAAATATATGTAAGAATACACATAAAATAATATAAATTTGTATGAAAATATAAATACAAATACACATAAAGTAACATGAATTTGTATAAAATGTTTCAAAATATATACGAATACACACAATAAAATAACGTAAATTTTTATGAAAATGTATATATAAAATACACATAAAATAGTTTAAATACGTAGAAAAATATATATTTACAATATACACATAAAATAATGTAAATTCGTAAAAAATTAAATACACAAAATTCCAATAAAAGAATGTATATTTGTATGAAAATATATATACAAAAAACAAATAAAATAACTAGAATTTGTATAAAAATATATACAAAAATACACAAGAATAATTTAAATTTGTTTGAAAATAGATATGCAAAATACACATAAAGTTAGGCAAATTTGTATTGAAATACATATACAAAACTCACATAAAATAATGTAAATTTGTATGAAAATATATAAACAAATACATATAAAATCACGTAAATTTGGATAAAATATATATATACAAAATATACATTAAATATTTTAAATATGTATAAAAATATATTATATTATATATATTTTTATTGATATTTGCGTTATTTATGTGTATTTTGAATATGTTTTCTCATAGAAATTTACATTATTTTATTGGTATTTTGTCTATTTATTTTGATACGAACTACATGATTATTTGTGTATTTTTTACATATTTTTTGTACGTATTTACATTATTTAATGTGTATTTTGTTTATATATTTTTATACAAATTTACGTTATTATATGTGTATTTGCATAGGTATTTTGATACAAATTTACATTATTTTATGTATTTTGTATATATATTTCAATTCAAATTTAGCTTATTTTATGTGTATTTTGTATATCTATTTATTTTAATACAAAATCAAATATTTTATGTTTTTTCGTATATATATTTTTATAAAAAATGAGTTATTTTATGGGTATTTTGCATCTTAATTTTCATACAAATTTACATTATTTTATTAATATTTTCTGTATTTATTTTGATACGATTTTACATTATTTTATTTGTGTTTTGTATATATATTTTTTATACATATTTACATTATTTAATGTGTTTTTTGTATATATATTTGATACAAATTTACGTTATTTTAAGTCTATATGTTTATATATTTTCATTCAAATTTACATTATTTTATGTGTATTTTGTATATGTATTTCAATTTAAATTTACCTAATTTTATATGTTTTTTGTATATTTATTTTCAGACAAGTTTAAATTATTTTTGTGCGTTTTTGTTTATAGTTTTATACAAATTTAGGTTATTTTATGTGTATTTTGTATATCTTTTTTCATACAAATACACATTCTTTTCATGATATTTTGTTTATTTATTTTGACACGAATTAACATTATTTAATGTGTATTTTGTATATATATTTTTATACGTATTTACATTATTTCAAGTGTATTTTGTATATAAATTTCTATAGAAATCTGCGTTATTTTATGTGTATTCGTATATATATTTTGAAACAAATTTACATTGTTTTATGTGTATTTTGCATATTTTTTCAATACAAATTTACCTTATTGTATGTGTATTTTGTATATTAATTTTAATACAAATTTGATTAATCTATGTGTATTTTTGTATATGTATTTTTATAAAAATATATAATTAGTTAAATTTGTATTTAAATACATGTACAAAATACACATAAAATAATGTAAATTTGTATGAAATGAAAACAAATTCACATAAAATAACGTACATTTGTATAAAATAGATATACAAAATAATTTTATGTGTATTTTGTATATTTATTTTCATACAAATTTAAATTATTTTTGTGTATTTTTGTATATAGTTTTATACAAACTTAGGTTATTTTATGAGTATTTTGTATATCTATTTTCATACAAATACACATTCTTTTATTGATATTTTGTTTATTTATTTTGACGAGAATTTAAATTATTTAATGTGTATTTTGTATATATATTTTTATACGTATTTACATCATTTCATGTGTATTTTGTATATATCTTTCTATAGAAATCTACGTTATATTATGTGTATTCGTATATCGATTTTTAAACAAATTTACACTTTTATGTGTATTTTGCATATTTTTTCAATACAAATTTACCTTATTGTATATGCATTTTGTATATTAATTTTAATACAAATTTAATTATTCTATGTGTATTTTTGTATATGTATTTTTATAAAAATATGCTTTATTTTATGGGTATTTTGCATCTTTATTTTCATACAAATTTAAGTTATTTTATTGATATTCTGCTCATTCATTTTGATACGATTTGACATTATTCTATGTGTATTTTGTATATATTTTTCAAACAAATTTATGTTATTTTATGTGTATTTGTTTATATATTCTGACACAAATTTACAATATTTTATGGGTATTTTGTATATATATTTCAAAAGAAATTTACCTATTTTTATGTGTATTTTGAATATCTATTTTCATACAAACTCAAATTATTTTTATGTATTTTTGTATATATTTCAATACAAATTTTAGTTATGTTATGTGTATTTTGTAAATCTATTTTCAATCAAATATATATTATTTTATTGGTATTTTGTTGATTTATATTGATACGAATTTACATTATTTTATATGTACTTTTTACATATATTTTTATACGCATTTACATTATTTAATATTTATTTTGTATATATAATTTTATACAAATTCATGGTATTTTATGTGTATTTGTATATATATTTTCACATAAATTTACATTATTTTATGTGTATTTTGTACATATATTTCATTACAAATTTACCTTATTTTATGTTTATTTTGTATATGTATTTTGTACATTTATATTTATACAAATACACATTCTTTTATTGGTATTTTGTTTATTTATTTTGTTTCGAATTTATATTATTTTATGTGTATTTTGTTTACATTTTTTTATACGTATTTACCTAATTTTATGTGTATTTTGTATATATATTTTTATAGAGATCTACGTTATTTTATGTGTATTCGTATATATATTTTGAAACAAATTTACTTTGTTTTATATGTATTTTTGCATATCTCTTTCAATAGAAGTTTACCTTATTGTATGTGCATTTTGTACATTTATTTCAATACAAATTTAAATATTTTATGTGTATTTTGGTAAATATATTTTTATAAGAAATGCGCTATTTGATGGGAGTTTTGCATCTTTATTTTCATACAAATTTACATTATTTTATTAATATTCGGTGTATTTATTTTGATACGATCTTACATTATTCTATTTGTTTTTTGTATATATTTTTTTTATACATATTTACATTATTTAATGAATATCTTGCATATATATTTCATACAAATTTATTATCTATTATTTATTTTCATACAAATACACATTCTTTTCATGATATTTTGTTTATTTATTTTGACACGAATTTACATTACTTAATTTGTATTTTATATATATATTTTTATACGTATTTACATAATTTCATGTGTATTTTGTATATATATTTCTATAGAAATCTACGTTATTTTATGTGTATTCGTAGATATATTTTGAAACAAATTTACAATGTTTTATTTGTATTTTGCGTTTTTTTTCAATACAAATTTACCTTATTGTATGTGTGCATTTTGTATATTAATTTTAATACAAATTTAATTATTCTATGTGTATTTTTGTATATGTATTTTTAAAAAAATATGCTTTATCTTATGGGTATTTTGCATCTTTGTTTTCATACAAATTTAAATTATTTTATTGATATTCTGTGTACTTATTTTGATACGATTTTACATTATTCTATGTATAACAAAAATAAATACAGAATACACAAAAATAGATATGCAAAATACATAGAAACAATGGAAATTTTATTTCAAAATATATATACGAATACACATGACATGGTGTATTTATTTTGATACGATCTTACATTATTCTATTTGTTTTTTGTATATATATTTTTATACATATTTACATTATTTAATGTATATCTTGCATATATATTTCATACAAATTTATTATCTATTATTTATTTTCATACAAATACACATTCTTTTCATGATATTTTGTTTATTTATTTTGACACGAATTTACATTACTTAATTTGTATTTTATATATATATATATATATATATATATATATATATATATATATATATATATATATATATATATATATATATATATATATATATATGTATATATATATATATATATATATATATATATATATATATATATATATATATATATATTTTTTATACGTATTTACATAATTTCATGTGTATTTTGTATATATATTTCAATAGAAATCTACGTTATTTTATGTGTATTCGTATATATATTTTGAAACAAATTTACACTTTTTTATTTGTATTTTGCGTTTTTTTCAATACAAATTTACCTTATTGTATGTGTGCATTTTGTATATTAATTTTAATACAAATTTAATTATTCTATGTGTATTTTTGTATATGTATTTTTAAAAAAATATATGCTTTATCTTATGGGTATTTTGCATCTTTGTTTTCATACAAATTTAAATTATTTTATTGATATTCTGTGTACTTATTTTGATACGATTTTACATTATTCTATGTATAACAAAAATAAATACAGAATACACAAAAATAGATATGCAAAATACATATAAACAATGTAAATTTGTTTCAAAATATATATACGAATACACATGACATGGGTATTTTGAATCTTAATTTTCATACAAATTTACATTATTTTATTAATATTTTCTGTATTCATTTTGATAAGATTTTACATTATTTTATTTGTGTTTTGTATATATTTTTTTATACATATTTACATTATTTAAAGTGTTTTTTGTATACATATTTGATACAAATTTACGTTATTTTAAGTCTATATGTTTAATATTTTCATTCAAATTTACATTATTTTATGTGTATTTTGTATATGTATTTCAATACAAATTTACCTATTTTTATATGTTTTTTGTATATTTATTTTCATACAAGTTTAAATTATTTTTGTTTATTTTTGTATATAGTTTTATACAAATTTAGGTTATTTTATGTGTATTTTGTATATCTATTTTCATACAAATACACATTCTTTTCATGATATTTTATTTATTTATTTGACTTGAATTAACATTATTTAATGTGTATTTTGTATATATATTTTTATACGTATTTACATTATTTCAAGTGTATTTTGTATATATATTTCTATAGAAATCTACAATATTTTATGTGTATTCGTATATATATTTTTCAACAAATTTACATTGTTTTATGTGTATTTTGCATATTTTTTCAATACAAATTTACATTATTGTAAGTGCATTTTATATATTAATTTTAATACAAATTTGATTAATCTATGTGTATTTTTGTGTATGTATTTTTATAAAAATATGCTTTATTTTATGGGTATTTTGCATCTTTATTTTCAAACAAATTTACATTATTTTATTGATATTCTGTGTATTTATTTGGTATGATTTTACATTATTCTATGTGTATTTTGTATATATATTTTATATAAAATGTATTTGTTTTCATTTCATACAAATCTACATTATTTTATGTGTTTTTTGTACATGTATTTAAATACAAATTTAACTAGTTATATGTGTATTTTGTATATCTATTTTGTATGTATATTTTCATAGAAATTTTATGAGTATTCGTATATATATTTTGATACAAATTTACATTATTGATGTGTATTTTGCATATCTATTTCAATACAAATTTTCTTAATTGTACGTGCATTTTGTATATTTATTTTAATACAAATTTAATTATTTTATATGTATTTTTGTATATATATTTTTATGCAAATATGCGTTATTATATGGATATTTTGCAGCTTTATTTTCATACAAATTTACATTATTTTATTGATATTCTCTTTATTTATTTTGATACGATTTAACATTATTCTATGTGTATTTTGTATATATTTTTTTTACATATTTACATTATTTAAGGTTTATTTTGTATATATATTTTATCCAAATTTACATTATTTTATGTGTATTTGTTTATATATTTTTATACAAATTTACATTATTTTATGTGTATTTTGTATATACATTTTCATAAAAAATTACGTTATTTTATTGTGTGTATTCGTATATATTTTGATACAAATTTTATACAAATTCATGTTATTTAATGTGTATTTGTATATATATTTTCATACAAATTTATATTATTTTATGTGTATTTTTTCATATATTTCATTACAAATTTACCTTATTTTATGTTTATTTTCTATATTTATTTCATTCAATTTTAAATTATTTTATGTGTATATTTGTATTTGTATTTAGGTTATTTTATGTGTATTTTGTATATATATTTTCATCCAAAATTACATTATTATATTGGTATTTTCTTAATTTAATTCGATACGAATTTAGATTATTTCATAGGTATTTTGTATACATATTTTTATACTCATTTACATTATCTAATGTGTGTTTTGTATATATATTTTTATGCAAATTTATTTTATGTTCTTTTCTGTACATATATTTTTATAGAAATTTGCGTTATTTTATGTATATAGTTTTATATAAATTAACGTTATTTTATGTGCATTTTTTATATTTATATTTATACAAATACACATTCTTTTATTGCTATATTGTTTATTTATATTTATACGAATTTACATTATTTTATGTGTATTTTGTATACATTTTTTTATACGTATTTACTTAATTTTATGTGTATTTTGTATATGTATTTTTATAGAAATCTACGTTATTTTATGTGTATTCGCATTTATATTTTGAAACAAATTTACATTATTTTATATGTATTTTGCATATCTATTTCAATACAAATTTACCTTATTGTATGTGCATTTTGTATATTTATTTTGATACAAATTCAAATATTTTATGTGTATTTTGGTATCAATAATTTTATAAAAAATGCGTTATTTTATAGGTATTTTGCATCTTAATTTTCATACAAATTTACATTATTTTATTAATATTCTGTGTATATATTTTGATACGATTTTACATTATTCTATTTGTGTTTTGTATATATTTTTTTTATACATATTTACATTATTTAATGTGTATTTTGTATATATATTTCATACAAATTTACGTTATTATATGTGTATTTGTTTATATATTTTCTTTCAAATTTACATTATTTTATGTGTATTTTGTATATGTATTTCAATAGAAATTAACCTAATTTTATGTGTATTTTGTATATTTCTTTTCATACAAATTTAAATTATTTTTGTGTATTTTTGTATATAGTTTTATACAAATTTAGGTTATTTTATGTACGCATTTACATTATTTAATGTGTGTTTTGTATATATATTTTCATCCAAAGTTAATTTAATTTACGTTCATTTTCGGACATATATTTTTATAGAAATTAGCTTTATTTTATTTGTATTTGTATATGTTTTCTCATACAAATTTACATTATTTTATTGCTATTTTGTTTATTTAGTTTGATACGAATTACATGATTATATGTGTATTTTGTACATATTTTTTATACCTATTTACATTACTTAATGTGTATTTTGTTTATATATTTTTAAACAAATTTACGTTATTATATGTATTTTTATAAATATTTTGATACAAATTTACATTATTTTATGTATTTTGTATATACATTTCAATTCAAATTTAGCTTATTTTATCTGTATTTTGTATATCTATTTTCATACGAATTTAATTACTTCTCTGTATTTTTGTATATAGTTTTATACAAATTTACGTTATTTTATGAGTATTTTGTATATTTTTATTTATACAAATACACATTCTTTTATTGGTATTTTGTTTATTTATTTTGATACGAATTTACATTATTTTATGTGTATTTTGAATACATTTTTTTATACGTATTTACTTCATTTTACGTGTATTTTGTATATATTTTTATACAAATCTACGTTATTTTATGTGTATTCGTATATATATTTTGAAACAAATTTACATTGTTTTATATGTATTTTGCATATCTATTTCAATACAGATTTACCTTATTGTATGTGTATTTTGTATATTTATTTTAATACAAATAAATTTTTTTATGTGTATTTTTGTATATATATTTTATGGGTATTTTGCTTCTTTATTTTCATACAAATTTACATTATTTTATTAATATTCTGTGTATATATTTTGATACGATTTTACATTATTCTATTTGTGTTTTGTATATATTTTTTTATACAAATTTACGTTATTTTAAGTGTATTTGTTTATGTATTTTCATTCAAATTTACAGTATTTTATGTGTATTTTGTATATGTATTTCAATACAAATTTACCTAATTTTATGTGTATTTTGTATATTTATTTTCATACAAATTTAAATTATTTTTGTGTATTATTGTATATAGTTTTATACAAATTTATGTTATCTTATGTGTATTTTGTATATTTATTTTCATACAAATGCACATTCTTTTATTGACATTTTGTTTATTTATTTTGACGCGAGTTTACATTATTTAATGTGTATTTTGTATATATATTTTTATACGTATTTACATCCTTTCATGTGTATTTTGTATATTTATAAAAAATGCGTTATTTTATGGGTATTTTGCATCTCTATTTTCATACAAATTTACATTATTTTATTTACATTCTGTGTATTTATTTTAATACGATTTTACATTATTCTATTTGTGTTTTGTATATATATTTTTTATACATATTTACATTATTTAATGAGTATTTTTTATATATATTTTATACAAATTTATGTTAATTTAAGTGTATTTGTTTGTATATTTTCATTCAAATTTACGATATTTTATGTGTATTTTGTATATGTATTTCTTTACAAATTTACCTAATTTTATGTGTATTTTGTAGATTTATTTTCATAGAAATTTAACTTATGTTTGTGTATTTTTATATATAGTTTTATACAAATTTACGTTATTTTATGTGTATTTTGTATATGTATTTTTATACGTATTTACAACATTTCATGTGAATTTTGTATATATATTTCTAAAGAAATCTACGTTATTTTATGTGTATTCGTATATATATTTTGAAACAAATCTACATTATTTTATGTGTATTTTGTATATATATTTCATTATAAATTTGCCTTATTTTAAGTTTATTTTTATATCTATTTTCATTCAAATTCAAATCATTTTATGTGTATATATTTATTTGTATTTACGTTATTTTATGAGTATTTTCTATATATATTTTCATTCAAAATTACATTATTTTATCGGTATTTTGTTCATTTATTTCGATACGAATTTAGATTATTTCATGTGTATTTTCTATACATATACATATATAGTAAATTTCTATGAAAATATATATTCAAAATACATATAAAATTATGTAAATAAGTATAAAAATATATATATCAAATAATTCATTTTATGTGTATTTTTTATATATTTTTATAGAAATCAACGTTATTTTATGTGTATTCGTATATATATTTTGAAACAAATTTACATTATTTTATATGTATTTTGCATATCTATTTCAATACAAATTTACCTTCCAGTATGTGCATTTTTTATATTTATTTTAATACAAATTCTAATATTTTATGTGTATTTTGGTATATATATATTTATAAAAAAAATGCGTTATTTTATGGCTATTTTGCATTTTTATTTTCATACAAATTTACATTATTTTATTAATATTCTGTGTATTTATTTTGATACGATTTTACATTATTCTATTTGTGTTTTGAATATATTTTTTTATACATATTTACATTATTTAATTAGTATTTTGTATATATATTTGATACAAATTTACGTTATTTTAAGTGTATATGTTTATATATTTTCATTCAAACTTCCATTATTTTATGTGTATTTTGTATATGTATTTCAATACAAATTTACCTAATTTTATGTGTATTTTGTATATTTATTTTCATACAAATTTAAATTATTTTTGTGTATTTTTGTATATAGGTTTATACAAACTTAGGTTATTTTATGAATATTTTGTATATCTATTTTCATACAAATACACATTCTTTTATTGATATTTTGTTTATTTATTTTGACGAGAATTTAAATTATTTAATGTGTATTTTGTATATATATTTTTTTACGTATTTACATCATTTCATATGTATTTTGTATATATATTTCTATAGAAATCTACGTTATATTATGTGTATTCGTATATAGATTTTTAAACAAATTTACACTTTTATGTGTATTTTGCATATTTTTTCAATACAAATTTACCTTATTGTATATGCATTTTGTATATTAATTTTAATACAAATTTAATTATTCTATGTGTATTTTTGTATATGTATTTTTATAAAAATATGCTTTATTTTATGGGTATTTTGCATCTTTATTTTCATACAAATTTACGTTATTTTATTGATATTCTGCTCATTCATTTTGATACGATCTGACATTATTCTATGTGTATTTTGTAAATATTTTTCATACAAATTTACGTTATTTTATGTGTATTTGTTTATATATTTTGACACAAATTTACAATATTTTATGGGTATTTTGTATATATATTTCAAAAGAAATTTACCTATTTTTATGTGTATTTTGAATATCTATTTTCACACAAACTCAAATTATTTTTATGTATTTTTGTATATATTTCAATACAAATTTTAGTTATGTTATGTGTATTTTGTAAATCTATTTTCATTCAAATATAAATTATTTTATTGGTATTTTGTTGATTTATATTGATACGAATTTACATTATTTTATATGTACTTTTTATATATATTTTTATACGCATTTACATTATTTAATATTTATTTTGAATATATAATTTTATACAAATTTATGGTATTTTATGTGTATTTGTATATATATTTTCATATAAATTTACATTATTTTATGTGTATTTTGTACATATATTTCATTACAAATTTACCTTATTTTATGTTTATTTTTATGTGTATTTTGTATATTTATATTTATCCAAATACAGATTCTTTTATTGGTATTTTGTTTATTTATTTTAAATCGAATTACATGATTATATGTGTATTTTGTACACATTTTTTTATACGTTTTTACACATTTTTTGCATCTTAATTTTCATTTTATATGTACTTTGTATATATATTTTTATACGCTCTTACATTATTTAATATTTATTTTGAATATAATTTTTTATACAAATTCATGGTATTTTATGTGTATTTGTATATATATTTTCATATACATTTCATTACATTATTGTATGTGTATTTTGTACATATATTTTATTACAAATCTACCTTATTTTATGTTCATTTTATATGTGTATTTTGTATATTTATATTTATCCAAATACACTTTCTTTTATTGGTATTTTGTTTATTTAATGAGTATTTTTTATATATATTTTATACAAATTTATGTTAATTTAAGTGTATTTGTTTATATATTTTCATTCAAATTTACATTATTTATGTGTATTTTGTATGTATTTCTTTACAAATTTACCTAATTTTATGTGTATTTTGTATATTTATTTTCATACAAATTTAACTTATTTTTGTGTATTTTTATATATAGTTTTAAACAAATTTACGTTATTTTATGTGTATTTTGTATATGTATTTTCATACAAATACACATTCTTTTATTGATATTTTAATTATTTATTTTGACACGAATTTACATTATTTAATGTGTATTTAGTATATATATTTTTATACGTATTTACAACATTTCATGTATATTTTGTATATATATTTCTATAGAAATCTACGTTATATTATGTGTATTCGTATATATATTTTGAAACAAATCTACATTATTTTATGTGTATTTTGTATATATATATCATTATAAATTTGCCTTATTTTAAGTTTATTTTTATATCTATTTTCATTCAAATTCAAATCATTTTATGTGTATATATTTATTTGTATTTACGTTATTTTATGTGTATTTTCTATATATATTTTCATTCAAAATTACATTATTTTATCGGTATTGTGTTCATTTATTTCGATACGAATTTAGATTATTTCATGTGTATTTTCTATACATATATATATAGAGAAGATTTCTATGAAAATATATATTCAAAATACATATAAAATTATGTAAATAAGTATAAAAATATATATATCAAATACACCTAAAAAAAATGAAAATTCGTATCAAAATAAATAAATAAATTTCCGATAAAAGAACGTATATTTGTAGGAAAATAAATATACAAAAAACACAAAATTACGAAAATTTGAATAAAAATATATACAAAAATACACAAAATTAATTTCAATTTGTATGAAAATAGATATACAAAATACACATATAATTAGTTAAATTTGTATTTAAATACATGTACAAAATTCACATAAAATAATGTAAATTTGTATGAAATGAAAACAAATTCACATAAAATAACGTACATTGGTATAAAATAGATATACAAAATATACATAGAATAATGTAAAATCGTATCAAAATAAATACAGAGAATATCAATAAAATAATGTAATTTTGTATGAAAATAAAGATGCAAAATACCCATAAAATAAAGCATATTTTTATAAAAATACATATACAAAAATACACATAGAATAGCTAAATTTGTAATAAATTAATATACAAAATGCACGTACAATAAGGTAAATTTGTATTGAAAAAATATGCAAAATGCACATAAAACAAAGTATATTTGTTTCAAAATATATATACGAATACACATAAAATAACGTATATTTCTATAAAAATATATATACAAAATACACATGAAATGACGTAAATACGTATAAAAATATATATACACAATACACATTAAATAATGTAAATTCGCATCAAAATAAATAAACAAAATATCAATAAAAGAATGTGTATTTGTATGAAAATAGATATACAAAATACACATAAAATATTGTAAATTTGAATAAAACTCTATACAAAAATACACAAAAAATAATTTAAATTTGTATAAAATATATATACAAAATACACATGAAATTAGGTAAATTACTATTGAATTACATATACAAAATACACATAAAATTATGTAAATTTGAATAAAAATATATAAACAAATACACTTAAAATAACGAAAATTTGTATGAAATATATATAGAAAATACACATTAAATAATGTAAATATGTATAAAAAAATATATACAAAACACAAAATAGAATAAAGTAAAATAGTATCAAAATAAATACACAGAATATTAATAAAATAATGTAAATTTGTATGAAAATAAAGATGCAAAATACCCATAAAACAACGCATTTTTTATGAAAATATATATACCAAAATGCACATAAAATATTTAAATTTGTATTACAATAAATATACAAAATGCACATACAATAAGGTAAATTTGTATTGAAATAGATATGCAAAATACATATAAAACAATGTAAATTTGATTCAAAATATACATACGAATACTCATAAAATAACGTAGATTTCTATAAAATATATATACAAAATACACATCAAATGAAGTAAATACGTATAAGAAAATGTATACAAAATACACATAAAATAATGTAAATTCGTATCAAAATAAATAAACTAAATGCCAATAAAAGAATGTTTACTTGTATAAATATAAATATACAAAATACACATAAATTAACGTAAAATTGTATAAAACTATATACAAAAATAAACAAAAATAATTAAATTTGTATGAAAATAGATATACAAAAGACACATAAAATAAGCTAAATTTGAATTGAAATAAATATAGAAAATACATAAAATAATGTAAATTTGTATCAAAATATATATTCAAATACACATATAATAACGTAAATTTGTATAAAAATATATAAACAAATGTAAATAATGTAAATACGTATAATGTACTTATACATTAAATAAACAAAATACCAATAAAAGAATGTGTATTTGGATAAATATAAATATACAAAATACACATATAAAATAAACATAAAATAAGGTAGATTTGTAATAAAATATATGTACAAAATACACATACAATAATGTAAATTTATATGAAAATATATATACAAATACACATAAAATACCATGAATTTGTATAAAAAATAATATTCAAAATAAATATTAAATAATGTAAGAGCGTATAAAAATATATATACAAAGTATATTAAAGATGCAAATTACCCATAAAATATCTTATATTTAAAAAAAAATATATACAAAAATACACATAAAATAATTAAATTTGTATTAAAATAAATATACAAAATACACATACAATAAGGTAGATTTTTATTGAAATAGATATGCAAAAAACACATAAAATAATGAATTTTTTTATCAAAATATATACGAATACACACAATAAAATTACGTAAATTTTTATGAAAATATATATACAAAATACACATAAAATAATGTAAATACATAGAAAAATATATATACAAAATACACATAAAATAATATAAATTCGTATCAAAATAAATAAAGAAAATTTCCTCTAAAAGAATCTATATGTGTAGGAAAATATATATACAAAATACAAATAAAAAAAAAAAATTGTATAAAAATATTACAAAAATACACAAAAATAATTTAAATTTGTTTGAAAATAGATATGCAAAATAGAAATGAAATTAGGCAAATTTTTATTGAAATACATATACAAAATACACATAAAATAATGTAAATTTGTATGAAAATATATAAACAAATACACATAAGATAACGTAAATTTCCATAAAATATATGTACAAAATATACATTAAATAATGTAAATATGTCTAAAAATATATATACAAAATACACAGAATAACGTAAAATCGTATCAAAATAAATAAACAGACAATCAATAAAATAATGTAAATTTGTATGAAAATAAAGATGCAAAATACCCATATAATAACGCATATTTGTTTAAAAATATATATACAAAAATACACATAAAATGATTAAATTTGCATCAAAATAAATATACAAAAGGCACATACAATAAAGAAATTTGTATTGAAATAGATATGCGAAATACACATAAATAATGTAAATTTGTATCAAAATATATATACGAATACACATAAAATAGAGTAAATTTCTATGAAAATATATATTCAAAATACATATAAAATTATGTAAATAAGTATGAAAATATATATATCAAATACACCTAAAATAATGAAAACTCGTATCAAAATAAATAAACAAAATTCCGATAAAAGAACGTATATTTGTAGGAAAATAAATATACAAAATTCACATAAAATTACGAAAATTTGAATAAAAATATATACTAAAATACACAAAATTAATTTCAATTTGTATGAAAATAGATATACATAATACACATATAATTAGTTAAATTTGTATTTAAATACATGTATAAAATACACATAAAATAATGTAAATTTGTATGAAATGAAAACAAATTCACATAAAATAACGTTCATTTGTATGAAATATATATACATAATATACATAGAATAATGTAGAATCGTATCAAAATAAATACACAGAATATCAATAAAATAATGTAAATTTGTATGAAAATAGAGATGCAAAATACCCATAAAATAAAGCATTTTTTTTATGAAAATACATATACAAAAATACACATAGAATAATTAAATTTGTATTAAAATTAATATACAAAATGCACGTACAATAAGGTAAATTTATATTGAAAAAATATGCAAAATGCACATAAAACAATGTATATTTGTTTCAAAATATATATACGAATACACATAAAATAACATATATTTCTATAGAAATATATATACAAAATACACATGAAATGACGTAAATACGTATAAAAATATATATATATACAATACACATTAAATAATGTGAATTCGCGTCAAAATAAATAAACAAAATATCAATAAAAAATGTGTATTTGTATGAAAATAGATATACAAAATACACATAAAATATTTTAAATTTATATAAAACTCTTTTTATAAAATATATATACCAAAATAATAAAATTTTAAAATTTGTATTACAATAAATATACAAAATGCACATACAATAAGGTAGATTTATATTGAAATAGATATGCTAAATACATATAAAACAATGTAAATTTGCTTCAAAATATATATACCAATACACATAAAATAACGTAGATTACAAAAAAAATATATATACAAAATACACATTAAATGAAGTAAATACGTATAAGAAAATGTATACAAAGTACACATAAAATAATTAAATTTGAATTAAAATAAATATACAAAATACACATACAATAAGGTAAATCTATATTGAAATATATATGCAAAATAAACATAAAATAATGTAAATTTGTATCAAATCATATACGAATACACACAATAAAATAACGTAAATTTTTATGAAAATGTATATAATAAATACACATAAAATAATGTAAATACATAGAAAAATATATATACAAAAAACACATAAAATTATATAAATTCTTATGAAAATAAATGAACAAAATTCCACTAAAAGAATGTATATTTGTAGGAAAATATAAATACAAAATACAAATAAAATAACTAAAATTTGTATAAAAATATATAAAAAATACATAGAAATAATTTAAATTTGTTTGAAAATAGATATGCAAAATACACATAAAATTAGGCAAATCTGTATTGAAATACATAAACAAATACACATAAAATAGCGTAAATTTATATAAAATATATATACAAAATATACATTAAATAATGTAAATGTGTATAAAATATATATACAAAATACATATAGAATAATGTAAAATCGTATCAAAATAAATAAACAGAATATCAATAAAATAATGTAAATTTGTATGAAAATAAAGATGCAAAATATCCAAATAATGACGCATATTTTTACAAAAATACACATAAAACAATTAAATTTGTATTAAAATAAATATACAAAATACACATACAATATGGTAAATTTGTATTTATATAGATATGCAAAATAAACATAAATAATGTAAATTTGTATCAAAATATATATACGAATACCCATAAAATAGAGTAAATTTCTATGAAAATATATATTCAAAACACAAATAAAATGATATAAATAAGTATAAAAATATACATATCAAATACACCAAAAATAATGTAAATTCGTATAAAAATAAATAAACAAAATTACGATAAAAGATGCAAGATACACATTAAATAATGTAAATATTTATAAAAAAATATATACAAAAAAAAATTGAATAATGTGAAATCGTATGAAAATAAATACACCGAATATTAATAAAATAATGTAAATTTGTATGAAAATAAAGATGCAAAATTCCCATCAAATAGCGCATTTCATATAAAAATATATATACCAAAATACACATAAAATATTTAAATTTGTATTGAAATAAATATACAAAATGCACATACAATAAGGTAAATTTGTATTTAAAGAGATATGCAAAAATACATATAAAACAATGTAAATTTGTTTCAAAATATATATACGAATACACATAAAATAACGTAGATTTCTATAAAAATATATATACAAAATACACATAAAATTAAGTAAATACGTATAAAAATAGATATACAAAATAGACATAGAATAATGTAAAATTGTTTAAAAAAAACAGAATATAAATAAAATAATGTAAATTTGTAAGAAAATAAAAATACAAAATACCCATAAAATAAAGCATATTTTTATAAAAATACATATACAAAAATACACATAGCATAATTAAATTTGTATTAAAATTAATATACAAAATGCATATACAATAAGGTAAATTTGTATTGAAAAAATATGCAAATTACACATAAAACAGAGTAAATTTATTTCAAAATCTATATACGAATACTCATAAATCAACGTAGATTTCTATAGAAATATATATACAAAATAGACATCAAATGATGTAAACACGAATAAAAATATATATATATATATATATATATATATATATATATATATATATATATATATATATATATATATATATATATATATATATATATATATATATATATATATATATATATATATATATATATATATATATATATATATATATATATATATATATAATACACATTAAATAATGTAAACTCGCGTCAAAGTAAATAAACAAAATATCAATAAAAGAATGTGTATTTGTATGAAAATAGATATTCAATATACACATAAAATCACCTAAATTTGTATAAAACTATATACAAAAATACACAAAAATAATTTTAATTTGTATGAAAATAAATATACAAAATACACATAAAATTAGGTAAATTTGTATTGAAATTCATTTACAAAATACACATAAAATAAAGTAAATTTGAATGAAAATATATAAACAAATACACTTAAAATAACGTAAATTTGTATAAAATATATGTAAAAAATACACATTAAATAATGTAAATATGTATAAAAGAATATATACAAAACACAAATAGAATAATATAAAATCGTATCAAAATAAATACACAGAATATTAATAAAATAATGTAAATTTGTATGAAAATTAAGATGCAAAATACCCTTAAAATAACGCATTTTTTCTAAAAATATTTATACCAAGACACACATAAAATATTTGAATTTGTATTAAAATAAATATACAAAATGCACATACAATAAGGTAAATTTGCATTGAAATAGATATGCAAAATACATATAAAACCATGGAAATTTAAAAAAAAATATATATATACGAATACACATAAAATAACGTAGATTTCTATGAAAATAAATATACAAAATACACATAAAATGAAGTAAATACGTATAAAAAAAGGTATACAAAATACACATAAAATAATGTAAACTTGTATGAAAATAAATAAACAAAATACTAATAAAAGAAAGTGTATTGTATATATATATATAAATTTACAAAATACAGATAAAATAACGTAAATTTATATAAAACTATATGCAAAAATACACAAAAGTAATTAAATTTATGTGAAAATAGATATACAAAATACATGTGTATTTTGTATATTTATTTTCATACAAATTGAAATTATTTTTGTTTAATTTTTTATATATTTTCATACAAATTTTCGTTATTTAATGTGTATTTTGTATATTTATTTTTTCTACAAATATACGTTCTTTTATCTGAATTTTGTTTATTGAATTTGTAACGAATTTACCTTATTTTGTTTATCTATTTTCATACAAATTAAAATACTTCTGTGTATATGTGTATATAGTTTTATATAAATTTACGTTATTTTATGTGTATTTTGTATATTTATATTTATACAAATACACATTCTTCTATTGGTATTTTGTATATTTATTTTGATACGAATTTACATTATTTTATGTGTATTTGTATACATTTTTTTATACGTACTTACTTCATTTTATATGTATTTTGTATACATATTATTATAGAAATCTACGTTATTTTATGTGTATTCGTATATATATTTTGAAACAAATTTACATTGTTTTATATGTATTTTGCATATCTACTGTATTTCAATACAAATTTACCTTATTGAATGTGTTTTTTGTATATTTATTTTAATACAAATTTAATTTTTTGATGTGTATTTTGGTATATATATATTTTTATAAATAAAAAAAATGCGTTATTTTATGGGAATTTTTATAAATATTTTGATACAAATCTACATTATTTTATGTATTTTGTATATACATTTCAATTCAAATTTAGCTTATTTTATCTGTATTTTGTATATCTACTTTCATACGAATTTAATTACTTCTGTGTATTTTTGTATATAGTTTTATACAAATTTACGTTATTTTATGTGTATTTTGTATATTTATATTTATACAAATACACTTTCTTTTATTGGTATTTTGTTTATTTATTTTGATACGAATTTACATTATTTTATGTGTATTTTGTATACATTTTCTTATACGTATTTACTTCATTTTATGTGTATTTTCTATATATATTTTTATACAAATCTACGTTATTTTATGTGTATTCGTATATATATTTTGAAACAAATTTACATTGTTTTATATGTATTTTGCATATCTATTTCAATACAGATTTACCTTATTGTATGTGTATTTTGTATATTTATTTTAATACAAATTAATTTTTTCATGTGTATTTTGGTATATATATTTTTATAAAAAATGCGTTATTTAATGGGTATTTTGCATCTTTATTTTCATACAAATTTACATTGTTTTATTAATATTCTGTGTATTTATTTTGATACGATTTTACATTATTCTATTTGTGTTTTGTATATATTTTTTTATACATATTTACATTATTTAATGTGTTTTTTGTATATTTTAAAACAAATTTACGTTATTTTATGCGCATCTGTTAAATTATTTTGATACAAATTTACATTATTTTATGTATTTTGTATATATATTTCAATACAAATTTAGTTTATTTTATGAATATTTTGTATATCTATTTTCATTTGTATCAAAATAAATAAACAAAATAGCAATAAAATAATGTAAATTTGTATGAGAAAACATATACAAATGCACATAAAATAAAGTAAATTTGCATATTTGTATTGAAATAGATATGCAAAATACATATAAAACAATGTAAATTTGTTTCAAAATATATATACGAATACACATAAAATAACGTAGATTTCTATAAAAATATGTACAAAATACACATAAAATGAAGTAAATACGTATAAAAAAATGAATACAAAAAATACATAAAAATTGTATCAAAATAAATAAACAAAGTACCAGTAAAAGAATGTGTATTTGTAAAAATATAAATATACAAAATACACATAAAATATCGTAAATTTGTATAAAACTATATACAAAAATACACAGAAGTAATTAAATTTGTATGAAAATATATATAAAAAATACAGCTAAATTAAGCTAAATTTGAATTGAAATGTGCATACAAAATACATAAAATAATGTAAATCTGTATCAAAATATTTATACAAATATATATAATAAAGTAGATTTGTTTAAAAATATATAAACAAAATACACATTAAGTAATGTAAATACGTATAAAAAAATATGTACAAAATACACATATAATCATGTAATTCGTATCAAAATAAATAAACAAAATAGCAATAAAATAATGTAAATTTGTATGAGAAAACATATACAAATAACGCAAATTTCTATAAAAATATATGTACAAAAATGCACATAAAATAAAGTAAATTTGCAAAAAAATATATATTCAAAAGACACACTAAATAATATAAATGCGTAAAAAAATAACCTAAATTTGTATGAAACAATATACAAAAATACACAAAAATAATTTAAATTTGTTTGAAAAGAAATATACAAAATACACATAAAATTAGGTAAATTTGTATTGAAATACATATACAAAATACACATCAAATAATGTAAATTTGAATGAAAATATATAAACAAATACACTTAAAATAACGTAAATTTGTATAAAATATATATGCAAGATACACATTAAATAATGTAAATGTGTATAAAAAATATATATACAAAAAACAAATAGAATAATGTAAAATCGTATCAAAATAAATACACAGAATATCAATAAAATAATGTAAATTTGTATGAAAATAAAGATGCAAAATTCCCAAAAATTATCACATTTTATATAAAAATATATATACCAAAAAACACATAAAATATTTAAATTTGTATTAAAATAAATATACAAAATGCATATACAGTAAGGTAAATTTGTATTGAAAGAGATATTCAAAAATACATATAAAACAATGTAAATTTGTTTCAAAATATATATACGAATACACTTAAAATAAAGTAGATTTCTATAGAAATATATATACAAAATACATATGAAATTATGTAAATACGTATAAAAATATATATACAAAATACATATCAAATAATGTAAATTCGTGTCAAAATAAATAAACAAAATATCATGAAAAGAATGAGTATTTGTATAAAAATAGATAATAGATAATAAATTTGTATAAAATATATATGCAAGATACTCATTAAATAAAGTAAATATGTATAAAAAAGTATATACAAAAAACAAATAGAATAATGTAAATTCGTATCAAAATAAATACACCGAATATTAATAAAATAATGTAAATTTGTATGAAAATAAAGATGCAAAATTCCCATAAAATAGCGCATTTCTTATAAAAATATATATACCAAAATACACATAAAATATTTAAATTTGTATTGAAATAAATATACAAAATGCACATACAATAAGGTAGATTTGTATTGAAAGAGATATGCAAAAATACATATAAAACAATGTAAATTTGTTTCAAAATATATATACGAATACAAATAAAAAAACGTAGATTTCTATAAAAATATATATACAAAATACACATAAAATTAAGTAAATACGTATAAAAAATGTGTATTTGTAAAAATATAAATATACTAAATATAAATTTGTATGAAAATATATATACAAAATACAAAATGTACATACACAATACATAACATAATGTAAATCTGTATCAACATATTTATACAAATACATAAAATATATAAACAAAATACACATTATATAAAAAAATATATACAAAATACACATATAATCATGTAATTATCAAAATAAATAAACAAAATAAAATAATGTAAATTTGTATGAGAAAACAAATACAAATAACGCATTTTTTAAAAAAATGCGTACATAAATAACCTAAAATTTGTATACACATATATAAAAAATATAAAAAATAATTTAAATTTTTATGAAAAAATATAAAAAATACACATAAAATTAGGTAAATTTATACAAAATACACATCAAATAATGTAAATTTGAATGAAAATATAAAAACAAATACACTTAAAATAACGTAAATTTGTATAAAATATATAAGCAAGATACACATTAAATAATGTAAATGTTTATAAAAAAATATATACAAATAACAAATAGAATAATGTAAAATCGTATCAAAATAAATACACAGAATATCAATAAAATAATGTAAATTTGTATGAAAATAAAGATGCAAAATTCCCAAAATTATCGCATTTTTTATAAAAATATATTTACCAAAATACACATAAAATATTTAAATTTGTATTGAAATAAATATACAAAATGCATATACAGTAAGGTAAATTTGTATTGAAAGAGATATTCAAAAATACATATTATGATACAATGTAAATCTGTTTCAAAATATATATACGAATACACATAAAATAAAGTAGATTTGTATAGAAATATATATACAAAATACATATGAAATTATGTAAATACGTATAAAAATATATATACAAAATACATATCAAATAATGTAAATTCGTGTCAAAATAAATATACAAAATATCATGAAAAGAATGTGTATTTGTATGAAAATAGATAATAGATAATAAATTTGTATAAAATATATATGCAAGATACACATTAAATAATGTAAATATGTATAAAAAAGTATATACAAAAAACAAATAGAATAATGTAACATCGTATCAAAATAAATACACCGAATATTAATAAAATAATGTAAATTTGTATGAAAATAAAGATGCAAAATTCCCATAAAATAGCGCATTTCTTATAAAAATATATATACCAAAATACACATAAAATATTTAAATTTGCATTGAAATAAATATACAAAATGCATATACAAAATACAAAATACACATAAAATTAAGTAAATACGTATAAAAAAAATGTATACAAAATACACATAAAATAATGTTTATTCGATTTAAAATAAAGAAACAAAATACCAATAAAAGAATGTGTATTTGGATAAATATAAATATACAAAATACATATACAAAATAAACATAAAATAAGGTAGATTTGTAATAAAATATATGTACAAAATACACATAAAATAATGTAAATTTATATGAAAATATATATACAAATACACATAAAATACCATGAATTTGTATAAAAATATATATTCAAAATAAATATTAAATAATGTAAAAGCGTATAAAAATATTTATACAAAGTACATATAAAATAATGTAAATTAGTATCAATATAAATCAACAAAACACCAATAAAATAATATATATATATGAATGAAAATAAATTTACAAAATACACATAACATAACTAAAATATGTATTAAAATATATACAAAAATACATAGAAATAATTTGAGTTTGTATGAAAATAGATATTCAAAATACACATAAAACTAGGTAAATTTCTTTTGAAATGTATATACAAAATACAAATAAAATATTGTAAATATGTTTCAAAAAATAAAAACAAATACAAATAAAATAACGTAAATTTGTGTGAAAAATATATACAAAATACACATAGAATAATGTCAATTCGTATCAAAATGAATGAGCAGAATATCAATAAAATAATGTATATTTGTATGAAAATAAATATGCAAAATACCCAAAAAATAAAGCATATGTTTATAAAAATACAGATACAAAAATACACATCGAATAATTAAATTTGTATTAAAATTAATATACAAAATGCGTATATAATAAGGTAAATTTGTATTGAAAAAATATGCAACATACACGTTTACTCATACAAATTTATATTATTTTATTGGTATTTTGTTTATTTATTTTGATACGAATTACATGATTATATATGTATTTTGTACACATTTTTTTATACGTATTTACATTATTTAATGTATTTTGTTTATATATTTTCATACAAATTTACGTTATTATATGTGTATTTGTATAAATATTTTGATACAAATTTACTTTATTTCATGTATTTTGTATATATATTTCAATTCAAATTTAGCTTATTTTGTGTGTATTTTGTATATATTTTCATACAAATTTAATTACTTCTGTGTATTTATGTATATAGTTTTATATAAATTTACGTTATTTTATGTGTATTTTATATATTTATATTTATACAAATACACATTCTTTTATTGGTATTTTGTTTATTTATTTTGATACGAATTTACATTATTTTATGTGTATTTTGTATACATTTTTTTATACGTATTTACTTAATTTTATATGTATTTTGTATATATATATTTATAGAAATCTACGTTATTTTATGTGTATTCGTATACATATTTTGAAACAAATTTACATTGCTTTATATGTATTTTGCGTATCTATTTCAATACAAATTTACCTTATTGTAAGTGTTTTTTATATATTTATTTTAATACAAATCTTATTTTTTTATGTGTATTTTGGTATATATATTTTTATAAATAAAAAAAATGCGTTATTTTACAGGTATTTTGCCTCTTTATTTTCATACAAATTTACATTATTTTATTAATATTCTGTGTATTTATTTTGATACGATTTTACATTATTCTATTTGTGTTTTGTATATATTTTTTTATCCAAATTTACGTTATTTTAAGTGTATTTGTTTATGTATTTTCATTCAAATTTACATTATTTTATGTGTATTTTTTATATGTATTTCCATACAAATTTACCTAATTTTATGTGTATTTTGTATATTTATTTTCATACAAATTTAAAATATTTTTGAGTATTTTTGTATATAGTTTTATACAAATTTAGGTTATTTTATGTGTTTTTTGAATATCTATTAAATGTATATACAAAATACATATGAAATTATGTAAATACGTATAAAAATATATATACAAAATACATATCAAATTATGTAAATTCGTGTCAAAATAAATAAACAAAATATCATGAAAAGAATGTGTATTTGTATGAAAATAGATAATAGATAATAAATTTGTATAAAATATATATGCAAGATACACATTAAATAATGTAAATATGTATAAAAAAGTATATACAAAAAACAAATAGAATAATGTAAAATCGTATCAAAATAAATACACCGAATATTAATAAAATAATGTAAATTTGTATGAAAATAAAGATGCAAAATTTCCATAAAATAGCGCATTTCTTATAAAAATATATATACCAAAATACACATAAAATTTTTAAATTTGTATTGAAATAAATATACAAAATGCATATACAATAAGGTAAATTTGTATTGAAAGAGATATGCAAAAATACATATAAAACAATGTAAATTTGTTTCAAAATATATATACGAATACAAATAAAAAAACGTAGATTTCTATAAAAATATATATACAAAATACACATAAAATTAAGTAAATACGTATAAATTTTTTTATTCAAAATACACATAAAATAATGTAAATTCGAATTAAAATAAATAAACAAAATACCAATAAAAGAATGTGTAATTGGATAAATAAAAATATATAAAATACACATACAAAATAAACATAAAATAAGGAAGATTTGTAATAAAATATATGTACAAAATACACATACAATAATGTAAATTTATATGAAAATATATATACAAATACACATAAAATACCATGAATTTGTATAAAAAATTATATTCAAAATAAATATTAAAAATTGTAAGAGCGTATAAAAATATATATACAAAGTACATATAAAATGAAAATTAAGATGCAAAATACCTATAAAATAACGCATTTTTTTTATAAAATTATTGATGCCAAAATGCACATAAAATATTTGAACTTGTTTTAAAATAAATATACAAAATGCACATACAAAAAGGTAAATTTGTATTGAAATAGATATGGAAAATACATATAAAATAATGTAAATTTGTTTCAAAATATATATACGAATACACATAAAATAACGTAGATTTCTATAAAAATACGTATACAAAATACACATAAAATAAGTAAATACGTATAAAAAAATGTAAACAAAATACACATAAAATAATGTAAATTCGTATAAATGTAAATAAACAATATACCAATAAAAGAATGTGTATTTGTATAAATATAAATATACAAAATGCACATAAAATATCGTAAATTTATATAAAACTATATACATAAAATAACGAAACTTTCTATAAAAATATATGTACAAAAATTATCATTAGATAAATTTGCATAAAAATATATATACAAAACACACATTAGATAATGTAAATGAGTATAAAAATATGTATACAAAATACCTATAATATAATCTAAATTCGTATCGAATTAAATTAAGAAATACCAATAAAATAATGTAATTTTGGATGGAAATATATATACAAAATACACATAAAATAACCTAAATACAAATACAAATATACACATAAAATATTTTAAAATTGAATGAAATAAATATACAAAATAAACATAAAATAAGGTAAATTTGTAATGATATATATGAAAAAATACACATAAAATAATGTAAATTTGTATGAAAATATATATACAAATACACATTAAATAACATGAATTTGTATAAAATTTGTATCAAAATATATACTTATACACAATAAAATAACGTAATTTTTTTAAGAAAATGTATATACAAAATACACATAAAATAATTTAAATACGTAGAAAAAAATATATACAAAAAACACATAAAATAGTGTAAATATGTATGAAAATATATAAACAAATACACATAAAATAATGTAAATTTGGATAAAAAATATATACAAAATTAACATTAAATAATGTAAATATATATATAAAAAAATATATACAAAAAACACATAGAATAATGTTAAATCGTATCAAAATAAATAAAGAGAATATCAATAAAATAATGTAAATTTGTATGAAAATAAAGATGCAAAATATCCATATAATAACGCATATTTGCATAAAAATATATATACAAAAATACATATAAAATAATTAAATTTGTATTTAAATAAATATACAAAATGCACGTACAATAAAGTAAATTTGTATTGAAATAGATATGCAAAATACACATTAATAATGTAAATTTGTATCAAAATATATATACGAATACTCATAAAATAGAGTAAATTTCTATGAAAATATACATACAAAATAGATATACAAAATACACATATAACTAGTTAAATTTGTATTTAAATACATGTACAAAAAACACATAAAATAATGTAGATTTGTATGAAATGAAAACAAATACATTTTATATAAAATATATATACAAAATACACATAGAATAATGTAAAATCATATCAAAATAAATACACAGAATATCAATAAAATAATGTAAATTTTTATGAAAATAAAGATGCAAAATACCCATAAAATAAAGCATATTTTTATAAAAATACGTATACAAAAATACACATAGATGAGTCAAATTTGTATTAAAATTAATATACAAAATGCACATACAATAAAGTAAATTTGTATTAAAAAAATATGCAAAATACACATAAAACAATGTAAATTTGTTTCAAAATATATATACGAACACACATAAAATAACGCAGATTTCTATAGAAATTTATATACAAAATACACTTGAAATAATGTAAATACGTATAAAAATATATATACAAAATACACATTAAATAATGTTAATTCGTGTCAAAATAAATAAACAAAATATCATGAAAAGAATGTGTATTTGTATGAAAATAGATATACAAAATACACATAAAATAACCTAAATTTGTATAAAACTATATACAAAAAACACAAAAATAATTTAAACTTGTATGAAAATATATATACAAAAAACATATAAAATTAGGTAAATTTGTATTGAAATACATATACAAAATACACTGAAAATAATGTAAATTTGAATGAAAATATATAAACATATAGACTTAAAATAACGTAAATTTGTATCAAATATATATACAAAAAAAACATTAAATAATGTAAATATGTATAAAAAAATATATACAAAACACAAATAAAATAATGTAAAATCGTATCAAAATAAATACAGAAAATATTAATAAAATAATGTAAATTTGTATGAAAATTAAGATGCAAAATACCCATAAAAAATGCATTTTTTATAAATATATATATACGAAAAAACATAAAATATTTGATTTTGTATTAAAATAAATAGATATACAAAATACTCATAAAATAGGCTAAATTTGAATTGAAATATATATACAAAATACATAAAATAATGTAAATTTGTATCAAAATACTTTTACAAATACACATATAATAACGTAAATTTGTATAAAAATATATAAACAAAATACACATTAAATAATGTAAATACGTATAAAAAAAATGTACAAAATACACAAATAATCATGTAATTCGTATCAAAATAAATAGACAAAATACCAATAAAATAATGTAAATTTCTATGAGAAAACATATACAAAATACACATAAATAACGCAAATATCAATAAAAATATATATAATATAATATATTTTTAAACATATTTAAAATATTTAATGTATATTTTGTATATATATTTTATCCAAATTTACGTTATTTTATATGTATTTGTTTATATATTTTCATACAAATTTACATTATTTTATGTGAGTTTTGTGTATGTATTTCAATACAAATTTGCTTAAATTTATGTGTATTTTGCATATCTATTTTCAAACAAATTTGAATTATTTTTGTGTATTTTTGTATATATTTTTATACAAATTTTAGTTATTTTAATTGTTTTTTGTATATATATTTTCCTACAAATATACATTCTTTTCTTGGAATTTACGAATTTACATTATTTTATGTGTATTTTGTATATACGTTATTTTATTGAGTGTATTCGTATATATTTTGAAACAAATTTTATACAAATTCATGTTATTTTATGTGTATTTGTATATATATTTTCATACAAATTTATATTATTTTATGTGTATTCTTACATATATTTTATTACAAATTTACCTTATTTTATGTTTATTTTGTATATTTATTTCATTTAACATAATCAAATTTAAATTTATTGTATATGCATTTTGTATATTAATTTTAATACAAATTTAATTATTCTATGTGTATTTTTGAATATGTATTTTTATAAAAATATGCTTTATTTTATGGGTATTTTGCATCTTTATTTTCATACAAATTTACGTTATTTTATTGATATTCTGCTCATTCATTTTGATACGATTTGACTTTATTCTATGTGTATTTTGTATATATTTTTCATACAAATTTACGTTATTTTATGTGTATTTGTTTATATATTTTGACACAAATTTACAATATTTTATGGGTATTTTGTATATATATTTCAAAAGAAATTTACATAGTTTTATGTGTATTTTGAATATCTATTTTCAAACTCAAATTATTTTTATGTATTTTTGTATATATTTCAATACAAATTTTAGTTTGGTTATGTGTATTTTGTAAATCTATTTTCATTCAAATATATATTATTTTATTGGTATTTTGTTGATTTATATTGATACGAATTTACATTATTTTATATGTACTTTGTATATATATTTTCATACGCATTTACAATATTTAATATTTATTTTGAGTATATAATTTTATACAAATTCATGGTATTTTATGTGTATTTGTATATATATTTTCATATAAATTTACATTATTTTATGTGTATTTTGTACATATATTTCATTACAAATTTACCTTATTTTATGTTTATTTTGTATGTGTATTTTGTACATTTATATTTATATATAAATACACATTCTTTTATTGGTATTTTGTTTATTTATTTTGTTTCGAATTTACATTATTATATGTGTATTTTGTTTACATTTTTTTATACGTATTTACTTAATTTTATGTGTATTTTGTATATATATTTTTATAGAAATCTACGTTATTTTATGTGTATAAGGTAAATTTGTATTGAAATGGATATGCAAAATACATATAAAACAATGTAAATTTCTTTCAAAATATATATACGAATACACATAAAATAAAATAGATTTCTATAAAAATATATATACAAAATAAACATAAAATGAAGAAAATACGTATAAAAATGTATACAAAATACACATAAAATAATGTAAATTCGTATCAAAATAAATAAACAAAATACCAATAAAAGAATGTGTATTTCTGTAAATATAAATATACAAAATACACATAAAATAACGTAAATTTATATAAAACTATATATAAAATACACAGAAGTAAATAAATTTGTATGAAAATATATACAAAACACACACAAAATAAGCTAAATTTGAATTGATATATATATATATATATATATATATATATATATATATATATATATATATATATACAAAATACATGAAATAAAGTACATTGGTATCAAAATATTTATACATATACACATATAATAACGTAAATTTGTATGAAAATATATAAACAAAATACACTTTAAATAATGTAAATACGTATAAAAAAATGTGTACAAAATACACATATAAACATGAAACTCTTATAAAAATAAATAAACAAAATACCAATAAAATAATATAAAATTGTATGAGTAAACGTGTATAAATATAAATGTACAAAATACACATATAAAATAAACATAAAATAAGGTAAATTTGTAATAAAATATATGTACAAAATACACATAAAATAATGTAAATTTATATGAAAATACACATAAAATACCATGAATTTGTATAAAATTATATATTCAAAATAAATATTAAATAATGTAAATGCGTATAAAAATATATATAAAAAGTACATATAAAATAATGTAAATTCGTATCAATATAAATCAACAAAATACAAATAAAATAATATATATTTGAATGAAAATAAATTTACAAAATACACATAACATAGCTAAAATTTGTATTGAAATATATACAAAAATACATAAAAATAATTTGAGTTTGTATGAAAATAGATATTCAAAATACACATAAAACTAGGTAAATTTCTTTTGAAATATATATACAAAATACCCATAAAATATTGTAAATTTGTGTCAAAATATATAAACAAATACACATAAAATAATGTCAAATCGTATCAAAATGAATGAGCAGAATATCAATAAAATAACGTAAATTTTTCCGAAAATAAAGATGCAAAATACCCATAAAATAAAGCATATTTTTATAAAAATACATATACAAAAATACACATAGAATAATTAAATTTGTATTAAAACTAATATACAAAATGCATATACAATAAGGTAAATTTGTATTGAAAAAATATGCAAAATACACATAAAAGTGTAAATTTGTTTAAAAATCTATATACGAATACACATAATATAACATAGATTTCTATATAAATATATATACAAAATACACATGAAATGATGTAAATACGTATAAAAATATGTATACAAAATACACATTAAATAATTTAAGTTCTCGTCAAAATAAATAAACAAAATATCAATAAAAGAATGTGTATTTGTATGAAAATAGATATACAAAATACTCATAAAATAACCTAAGTTTGTATAAAACTATATACAAAAATACACAAAAATAATTTAAATTTGTATGAAAATAAATATACAAAATACACATAAAATTAGGTAAATTTGTATTGAAATACATATACAAAATACACATAAAATAATGGAAGTTTGAATGAAAATATATAAACATATACACTTAAAATAACGTAAATTTGTATCAAATATATATACAAAATACTAATTAAATAATGTAAATATGTATAAAAAAATATATTCAAAACACAAATAGAATAATGTAAAATCGTATCAAAATAAATACACAGAATATTAATAAAATAATGTAAATTTGTATGAAAATAAAGATGCAAAATAGCCATAAAATAACGCATTTTTATAAAAATATATATACCAAAATACACATAAAATATTAAAATTTGTATTAAAATAAATATAAAAAATGCACATACTGTAAGGTAAATTTGTATTGAAATAGATATGCAAAATACATATAAAACAATGTAAATTTGTTTCAAAATATATATACGAATACACATAAAATAACGTTGATTTATATAAAAATATATACAAAATACACATAAAATGAAGTAAATACGTATAAAAAAATGAATACAAAATACTCTAAAATCGTATCAAAATAAATAAACAAAATACTAGTAAAAGAAAGTGTTTGTATAAATATATATATATATATATATATATATATATATATATATATATATATTTATATATATATATATATATATATATAAATATATATAAATATATATATATATATATATATATATATATATATATATATATATATATATATATATATATATATATATATATATATATATATATATATATATATATATATATATATATATATATATATATATATATATATATATATAGATATATATATATTTATATATATATATATATATATATATATATATATATATATATATATATATATATATATATACAAAATACACAGAAGTTATTAAATTTGTATGAAAATATATATACAAAATACAGCTAAAATAAGCTAAATTTAAATTGAAATGTACATACAAAATACATAAAATAATCTGTATCAAAATATTTATACAAATACATATAATAACGTAGATTTGTTTAAAAATATATAAACAAAATACACATTAAGTAATGTAAATACGTATAAAAAAATATGTACAAAATACACATATAATCATGTAATTCGTATCAAAATAAATAAACAAAATAGCAATAAAATAATGTAAATTTGTATGAGAAAACATATACAAATAACGCAAATTTCTATAAAAATATATGTACAAAAATGCACATAAAATAAAGTAAATTAGCATAAAAATATATATACAAAACACACACTAAATAATGTAAATGCGTACATAAAATAACCTAAATTTGTATAAAACTATATACAAAAATACACAAAAAAAATTTAAATTTGTTTGAAAAGAAATATACAAAATACACATAAAATTAGGTAAATTTGTATGAAATACATATACAAAATACACATCAAATAATGAAAGTTTGAATGAAAATATATAATCAAATACACTTAAAATAACGTAAATTTGTATAAAATATATATGCAAGATACACATTAAATAATGTAAATGTGTATAAAAAAATATATACAAAAAACAAATAGAATAATGTAAAATCGTATCAAAATAAATACACAGAATATCAATAAAATAATGTAAATTTGTATGAAAATAAAGATGCAAAATTCCCAAAAATTATCGCATTTTATATAAAAATATATATACCAAAATACACATAAAATATTTAAATTTGTATTAAAATAAATATACAAAATGCATATACAGTAAGGTAAATTTGTATTGAAAGAGATATTCAAAAATACATATAAAACAATGTAAATTTGTTTCAAAATATATATACGAATACACTTAAAATAAAGTAGATTTCTATAGAAATATATATACAAAATACATATGAAATTATGTAAATACGTATAAAAATATATATACAAAATACATATCAAATAATGTAAATTCGTGTCAAAATAAATAAACAAAATATCATGAAAAGAATGTGTATTTGTATGAAAATAGATAATAGATAATAAATTTGTATAAAATATATATGCAAGATACACATGAAATAATGTAAATATGTATAAAAAAGTATATACAAAAAACAAATAGAATAATGTAAAATCGTATCAAAATAAATACACCGAATATTAATAAAATAATGTAAATTTGTATGAAAATAAAGATGTAAAATTCGCATAAAATAGCGCATTTCTTATAAAAATATATATACCGAAATACACATAATATATTTAAATTTGTATTGAAATAAATATACAAAATGCACATACAATAAGGTAAGTTTGTATTGAAAGAGATATGCAAAAATACATTTAAACAATGTAAATTTGTTTCAAAATATATATACGAATACAAATAAAAAAACGTAGATTTGTTTAAAAATATATTTACAAAATACACATAAAATTAAGTAAATACGTATAAAAAAATGTATACAAAATACACATAAAATAATGTAAATTCGAATTAAAATAAATAAACAAAATACCAATAAAAGAATGTGTATTTGGATAAAAATAAATATACTAAATACACATACAAAATAAACATAAAATAAGGTAGATTTGTAATAAAATATATGTAGAAAATACACATAAAATAATGTAAATTTATATGAAAATATATATACAAATACACATAAAATACTATGAATCTGTATAAAAATATATATTCAAAATAAATATTAAATAATGTAAAAGCGTATAAAAATATATATACAAAGTACATATTAAATGAAAATTAAAATGCAAAATACCTATAAAATAACGCATTTTTTATAAAGTTATTGATACCAAAATACACATAAAATATTTGAACTTGTATTAAAATAAATATATAAAATGCACATACAATAAGGTAAATTTGTATTGAAATAGATATGCAAAATACATATAAAATAATGTAAATTTGTTCCAAAATATATATACGAATACACATAAAATAACGTAGATTTCTATAAAAATACATATACAAAATACACATAAAATTAAGTAAATACGTATAAAAAAATGTATACAAAATACACATAAAATAATGTAAATTCGTATAAATGTAAATAAACAACCTACCAATAAAAGAATGTGTATTTGTATAAATATAAATATACAAAATGCACATAAAATAACGTAAATTTATATAAAACTATGTACATAAAATAACGCAAATTTATATAAAAATATATGTACAAAAATGAACATTAAATAAATTTGCATAAAAATATATATACAAAACACACATTAGATAATGTAAATAAGTATAAAAATATGTATACAAAATACCTATGAAATAATCTAAATTCGTATCGAATTAAATTAAGAAATACCAATAAAATAATGTAATTTTGGATGAAAATATATATACAAAATACACATAAAATAACCTAAATACAAATACAAATATACACATAAAATAATTTAAAATTGAATGAAATAAATATACAAAATAAACATAAAATAAGGTAAATTTGTAATGAAATATATGAAAAAATACACATAAAATAATATAAATTTGTATGAAAATATATATACAAATACACATTAAATAACATGAATTTGTATAAAATTTGTATCAAAATATATACTTATACACACAATAAAATAACGTAATTTTTTTATGAAAATGTATATACAAAATACACATAAAATAATTTAAATACGTAGAAAAATATATATACAAAAAACACATAAAATAATGTAAATATGTATGAAAATATATAAACAAATACACATAAAATAATGTAAATTTGGATAAAATATATATCATAAAATAATGTAAATTCGTATCAAAATAAATAAACAAAATACCAATAAAAGAATGTGTATTTGTATGAATATAAATATACAAAATACACATAAAATAACGTAAATTTATATAAAACTGTATACAAAAATACACAGAAGTAATTAAATTTGTATGAAAATATATACAAAATATACACGAAATAAGCTAAATTTGAATTGAAATATATATACAAAATACATGAAACAAAGTAAATTTGTATCAAAATATTTATACAAATACACATATAATAACGTAAATTTGTATGAAAATAAATAAACAAAATACACATTAAATAATGTAAATACGTATAAAAAAAATATGTACAAAATACACATATAATCATCTAATTCGTATCAAAATAAATAAACAAAATACCAATAAAATAATATAAATTTGTATGAGTAAACGTGTATGTTGCATATTTTTTCAATACAAATTTACCTTATTATATACGCATTTTGTATATTAATTTTAATACAAATTTAATTATTCGATGTGTATTTTTGTATCTCTATTTTTATAAACATTTTCTTTATTTTTTGGGTATTTTGTCTCTTTATTTTCATACAAATTTACATTATTTTATTGATATTCTGCTCATTCATTTTGCTACGAATTGACATTATTCTATGTGTATTTTGTATATATTTTTCATACAAATTTACGTTATTTTATGTGTATTTGCTTATATATTTTGACACAAATTTACAATATTTTAGGGGTATTTTGTATATACATTTGAAAAGAAATTTACCTAGTTTTATGTGTATTTTGTATATCTATTTTCATACGAACTCAAATTATTTCTATGTATTTTTGTATATATTTTAATACAAATTTAAGTTATGTTATGTGTATTTTGTAAATTTATTTTCATTCAAATATATATTATTTTATTGGTGTTTTGTTGATTTATATTGATGCGAATTTACATTATTTTATATGTACTTTGTATATATATTTTTATACGCTTTTACATTATTTAATATTTATTTTGAATATATATTTTTATACAAATTCATGGTATTTGATGTGTATTTGTATATATATTTTTATATAAATTTACATTATTTTATGTGTATTTTGTACATATATTTTTTTAACAAATCTACCTGATTTTATGTTTATTTTGTATGTGTATTTAGTATATTTATATTTATCCAAATACACATTCTTTTATTGGTATTTTGTTTATTTATTTTAATTCGAATTTACATTATTTTATGTGTATTTTGTATACATTTTTTTATACGTATTTACTTAATTTTATGTGTATTTTGTATATATATTTTTATAGAAATCTACGTTTTTTTTTTTGTATTCGTATATATATTTTGAAACAAATTTACATAGTTTTATATGTATTTTTGCATATCTCTTTCAATACAAATTTACCTTATTGTATGTGCATTTTGTATATTTATTTCAATACAAATTTAAATATATTATGTGTATTTTGGTATATATATTTTTATAAGAAATGCGCTATTTGATGGGAATTTTGCATCTTTATTTTCATACAAATTTACATTATTTTATTAATATTCGGTGTATTTATTTTGATACGATTTTACATTATTCTATTTGTTTTTTGTATATACTTTTTTATACATATTTAGATTATTTAATGTGTATCTTGCATATATATTTTATACAAATTTATTATCTATTATCTATTTTCATACAAATACACATTCTTTTCATGATATTTTGTTTATTTATTTTGACACGAATTTACATTATTTGATATGTATTTTGTATATATATTTTTATACGTATTTACATAATTTCATATGTATTTTGTATATATATTTAATAGATATTCAAAAAACACATAAAATAACCTAAATTTGTATAAAACTATATACAAAAATACTCAAAAATATTTTAAATTTGTATGAAAATAAATATACAAAATACACATAAAATTAGGTAAATTTGTATGGAAATACATATAAAAAATACACATAAAATAATGTAAATTTGAATGAAAATACATAAACAAATACACTTAAAATAACGTAAATTTGGATAAAAAAATATATACAAAACACAAATAGAAAAATGTAAAATCGTATCAAAATAAATACACAGAATATTAATAAAATAATGTAAATTTGTATGAAAATAAAGAGGCAAAATACCTGTAAAATAACGCATTTTTTTTATTTATAAAAATATATATACCAAAATACACATAAAAAAATAAGATTTGTATTAAAATAAATATATAAAAAACACTTACAATAAGGTAAATTTGTATTGAAATAGATACGCAAAATACATATAAAGCAATGGAAATTTGTTTCAAAATATGTATACGAATACACATAAAATAACGTAGATTTCTATAAATATATATATACAAAATACACATAAAATAATGTAAATTCGTATCAAAATAAATAAACAAAATACCAATAAAAGAATGTGTATTTGTATAAATATAAATATACAAAATACACATAAAATAACGTAAATTTATATAAAACTATATACATAAATACACAGAAGTAATTAAATTTGTATGAAAATATATACAAAATACACACAAAATAAGCTAAATTTGAATTGAAATATATATACAAAATACATGAAATAAAGTAAATTTGTATCAAAATATTTATACAAATACACATATAATAACGTAAATTTGTATGAAAATATATAAACAAAATACACATTAAATAATGTAAATACGTATAAAAAAATGTGTACAAAATACACATATAATCATGTAATTCGTATCAAAATAAATAAACAAAATACCAATAAAATAATATAAATTTGTATGAGTAAACGTGTATGTTGCATATTTTTTCAATACAAATTTACCTTATTATATACGCATTTTGTATATTAATTTTAATACAAATTTAATTATTCGATGTGTATTTTTGTATCTGTATTTTTATAAACATATGCTTTATTTTTTGGGTATTTTGCATATTTATTTTCATACAAATATTCATTATTTTATTGATATTCTGCTCATTCATTTTGATACGAATTGACATTATTCTATGTGTATTTTGTATATATTTTTCACACAAATTTACGTTATTTTATGTGTATTTGTTTATATATTTTGACACAAATTTACAATATTTTATGGCTATTTTGTATATACATTTCAAAAGAAATTTACCTAGTTTTATGAGTATTTTGAATATCTATTTTCATACAAACTCAAATTATTTCTATGTATTTTTGTATATATTTTAATACATATTTTAGTTATGTTATGTGTATTTTGTAAATTTATTTTCATTCATATATATATATATATATATATATATATATATATATATATATATATATATATATATATATATATATATATATATATATATATATATATATATATATATATATATATATATATATATATATATATATATATATATATATATATATATATATATATTATTTTATTGGTGTTTTGTTGATTTATATTGATACTAATTTACATTATTTTATATGTACTTTGTATAAATATTTTTATACGCTTTTACATTATTTAATATTTATTTTGAATATATATTTTTATACAAATTCATGGTATTTTATGTGTATTTGTATAAATATTTTCATATAAATTTACATTATTTTATATGTATTTTCTACATATATTTTATTACAAATCTACCTTATTTTATGTTTATTTTGTATATGTATTTTGTATATTTATATTTATCCAAATACACATTCTTTTATTGGTATTTTGTTTATTTATTTTAAATCGAATTTACATTATTTTATGTGTATTTTGTATACATTTTTTATACGTATTTACTTAATTTTATGTGTATTTTGTAAATATGTTTTTATAGAAATCTACGTTTTTTTATTTGAACTCGTATATATATTTTGAAACAAATTTACATTGTTTTATATGTATTTTTGCATATCTCTTTCAATACAAATTTACCTTATTGTATGTGCATTTTGTATATTTATTTCAATACAAATTTAAATATTTTATGTGTATTTTGGTATATATATTTTTATAAGAAATGCGCTATTTTATGGGAATTTTGCATCTTTATTTTCATACAAATTTACATTATTTTATTAATATTCGGTGTATTTATTTTGATACGAATTTACATTATTCTATTTGTTTTTTTGTATACACTTTTTTATACATATTTACATTATTTAATGAGTATCTTGCATATACATTTTATACAAATTTATTATCTATTATCTATTTTTATACAAATACACATTCTTTTCATGATATTTTGTTTATTTATTTTGACACGAATTTACATTATTTGATATGTATTTTGTATATATATTTTTATACGTATTTACATAATTTCATATGTATTTTGTATATATATTTCTATAGAAATCTACTTTATTTTATATGTATTCGTATATATATTTTGAAACAAATTTACATTGTTTTATATGTATTTTTGAATATCTCTTTTAATACAAATTTACCTTACTGTATATGCATTTTGTATATTTATTTCAATACAAATTTAAATATTTTATGTGAATTTTGGTAAATATATTTTTATAAAAAATGCGATAATTTTTGGGAATTTTGCATCTTTATTTTCATACAAATTTACATTATTTTATTGATATTGATTTAAATTATTTTTGAGTATTTTTGTATATTGTTTCATACAAATTTAGGTTATTTTTTTTACGCATTTATATTATTTAGTGTGTCTTTTGTATATATATTTTTTTGCAAATTTACTTTATTTTATGTGCATTTTTGTACATATATTTTAATAGAAATTTGCGTTATTTGTATATGTTTTCTCATACAAATTTACATTATTTTATTTCTATTTTGTTTATTTATTTTGATACGAATTACATGATTATATGTGTATTTTGTACATATTTTTTTATACGTATTTACACTACTTAATGTGTATTTTGTGTATATATTTTTAAACAAATCTACTTTATTATATGTATTTGTATAAATATTTTGATACAGATTTACATTATTTTATGTATTTTGTATGTACATTTCAATTCAAATTTAGCTTAATTTAGCTGTATTTTTTTATATATATTTTCATACAAATTTAATTACTTCTGTGTATTTTTGTATATAGTTTTATACAAATTTACGATATTTTATGTGTATTTTGTATATTTATATTTTTACAAATACACATTCTTTTACTGGTACTTTGTTTATTTATTTTGATACAATTTTTCTGTATTTTTTGTATTCATTTTTTTATACGTATTTACTTCATTTTATGTGTATTTTGAACATATTTTTTATAGAAATCTACGTTATTTTATGTGTATTCGTATATATATTTTGAAACAAGTTTACATTGTTTTATATGTATTTTGCATATCTATTTCAATACAAATATGCAAATTTACTTTATTTTATGTGCATTTGTATATGTTTTCTCATACAAATTTACATTATTTTATTGCTATTTTGTTTATTTATTTTGATACAAATGAAAATAGATATACAAAATATTCATAAAATAAACTAAATTTGTATTGAAATATATATACAAAATACATAAAATAATGTAAATTTGTATCAAAATATTTTAACAGATGCGCATAAAATAACGTAAATTTGTTTTAAAATATACAAAATACACATTAAATAATGTAAATATTTATAAAAAAAATATATACAAAACATAAATAGAATAATGTAAAATCGTATCAAAATAAATACACAGAATATTAATAAAACAATGTAAATTTGTATGAAAATAAAGATGCAAAATACCCATTAAATAACGCATTTTTTATAAAAATATATATACCAAAATACACATGAAAAAATTAATTTGTATTAAAATAAATATACAAAATACACATACAATAAGGTAAATCTGTATTGAAATAGATATGCAAAATACATATAAAACAATGTAAATTTGTTTCAAAATATATATACGAATACACATAAAATAACGTAGATTTGTATAAAAATATATACAAAATACACATAAAATGAAGTAAATACGTATAAGAAAATGTATACAAAATACACATAAAATAATGTAAATTCGTATCAAAATAAATAAACAAAATACCAATAAAAGAAAGTGTATTTGTATAAATATAAATATACAAAATACACATAAAATAACGTAAATTTGTATAAAACTATATACAAAAATACACAGAAGTAATTAAATTCGTATGAAAATAGATATACAAAAAACATATAAAATAAGCTAAATTTGAATTGAAATGTATATACAAAATACATAAAATAATGTAGATTTGTATCAAAATATTTATAAAAATTCCCATAAAATAACGCATTTTTTTATTTATAAAAATATATATACCAAAATACACATCAAAAAATTAAATTTGTATTAAAATAAATATACAAAAAACACATTCAATAAGGTAAATTTGTATTGAAATAGATATGCAAAATACATATAAAACAATGTAAATTTGTTTCAAAATATATATACGAATACACATAAAATAACGTAGATTTCTATAAAAATATGTATACAAAATACACATAAAATGAAGTAAGTACGTATAAAATAATGTAAATTCGTATCAAAATAAATATACAAAATACCAATAAAAGAATGTGTATTTGTATAAATATAAATATACAAAATACACATAAAATAACGTAAATTTATATAAAACTATATACACAAATACACAGAAGTATTTTAATTTGTATGAAAATAGATAAACAAAATAAGGTAAATTCGTTACAAATTCAATAAACAAAATTCAGATAAAAGAACGTATATTTGTAGAAAAAATAAATATACAAAATACACATTAAATAACGAAAATTTGTATGAAAATATATAAAAAATTAAACAAAAATAATTTCAATTTGTATGAAAATAAATATACAAAATACACATGTATTTTGTATATCTATTTTCACACAAATTTAATTACTTCTGTGTATTTTTGCATATAGTTTTATATAAATTTACGTTATTTTATTTGTATTTTGTAAATTTATATATATACAATACACTTTCTTTTATTAGTATTTTGTTTATTTATTTTCATACAAGTTTACATTATTTTATGTGTATTTTGTATACCTTTTTTTATACGTATTTACTTCATTTTATGTGTATTTTGTATATTTATTTTCATAGAAATCTACGTTATTTTATGTGTATTCGTATATATATATAGATTTTTTTTTTACATGGTTGTATATGTATTTTGCATATCTATTTCAATGCAAATTTACCTTATTGTATGTGCATTTTGTATATTTATTTTAATACAAATTCAAATATTTTATGTGTGTCTTGGTATAAATATTTTTAGAAAAAATGCGTTATTTTATGGGTATTTTGCATCTTAATTTTCATACAAATTTACATTATTTTATTAATATTCTGTGTATTTATTTTGATACGATTTTATATTATTCTATTTGTGTTTTGTATATATTCTTTTATACATATTTACATTATTTAATGTGTATTTTTTACATATATTTTATACAAATTTACGTTATTTTAAGTGTATTTGTTTATATATTTTCATTCAAATTTACATTATTTTATGTGTATTTTGTAAATGTATTTCAATACAAATTTACCTAATTTTATGTGTATTTTGTATATTTATTTTCATACAAATTAAAATTATTTTTGTGTATTTTTGTATATAGTTTTATACAAATTTAGGGGATTTTATGTGTATATTGAATATCTATTTTCATACAAATACACATTCTTTTATTGATATTTGGTTTATTTACTTTGACGCGAGTTTACATTATTTAATGTGTATTTTATATATATATATATATATATATATATATATATATATATATATATATATATATATATATATATATATATATATATATATATATATATATATATATATATATATATATATATATATATATATATATATATATATTTTTTTTTTATTCGTGTTTACATCATTTGATGTCTATTTTGTATATATATTTCTATAGAAATCTACGTTGATTTATGAGTATTCGTATATAGATTTTGAAATAAATTTACTCTGTTTTATGTGTAATTTGCATATTTTTTCAATACAAATTTACCTTATTGTATATGCATTTTGTATATTAATTTTAATACAAATTTAATTATGCTATGTGTATTTTTGTATATGTATTTTTATAAAAATATGCTTTATTTTATGGGTATTTTGCATTTTTATTTTCTTACAAATTTACATTATTTTATTTATATTCTGTTTTTTTTTAAACAATTTTACATTATTCTATGTGTATTTTGTATATCTATTTTTATACGTATTTACTTAATTTTATGTGTATTTTGTATATATATTTTTATAGAAATCTACGTTATTTTATGTGTATTCGTATATATATTTTGAAACAAATTTACATTGTTTTATATGTATTTTTGCATATCTCTTTAAATACAAATTTACCTTATTGTATGTGCATTTTGTATATTTATTTCAATACAAATTTAAATATTTTATGTGTATTTTGGTATATATATTTTTATATGAAATGCGCTATTTGATGGGAATTTTGCATCTTTATTTTCATACAAATTTACATTATTTTATTAATATTCGGTGTATTTATTTTCATACGATTTCACATTATTCAATTTTTTTTTGTATATATTTTTTTATAAATATTTACATTATTTAATGTGTATCTTGCATCTTTTATCGTAATTTTGTTTATTTATTTTTATACGAATTTACATTATTTTAGGTGTATTTGATATGTATATTTTTATACTTATTTATATCATTTTATTTGTGTTTTGAATATATATTTTCATAGAAATTTACTCTATTTTATGGGTATTAGTATATATATTTTGATACAAATTTACATTATTTATGTTTATTTTGCATATCTATATAAATACAAATTTACCATATTGTATGTGTATTTTGTATATTTATTGTAATACAAATTTAATTGTTTTATGTGTATTTTTGTAAAATTATGCTTTATTATTTGGATATTTTGCATCTTTATTTTCATTCAAATTTACATTATTTTATTGATATTCTGTTTATTTATTTTGATACGATTTTACATTATTCTATGTGTATTTTGTATATATATTTTTATACACATTTACATTATTTAATGTATATTTTGTATATATATTTTATATAAATTTACGCTATTTTATGTGTATTTGTTTATGTATTTCAATACAGATTTGCTTAATTTTATGTGTATTTTGCATATCTATTTTCAAACAAATTTAAATTATTTTTATGTATTTTTTATATATTTTTATACAAATTTTAGTTATTTTATTTGTATTTTGTATTTATATTTTCCTACAAATATACATTCTTTTAGTGGAATTTTGTTCATTTATTTTCATAAGAATTTACATAATTTTATGTGTTTTTTGTATATATATTTTTCTATGTATTTACATTATTTTATGTGTATTTATTATATACATTTTCATAAAAATTTACGTTATTTTATTGTGTGTATTCGTATATGATTTGATACAAATTTACATTATTTTATGTTTATTTTGCATATCTATTTCAATATAGATTTACCTTATTGTATGTGTATTTTGTATATTTATTTTAATTCAAATTTAATTATTTTATGTGTACTTTGTATACATTTTCTTATACGTATTTACTTCATTTAATGTGTATTTTGTATATATATTTTTATTGTAATCTACGTTATTTTATGTGTATTGGTATATATATTTTGAAGCAAATTTACATTGTTTTATATGTATTTAGCATATCTATTTCAATATAAATCTACCTTATTGTATGTGCATTTTGTATATTTATTGTAATACAAATTTTAAAATTTTATTATTTTGGTATATATATTTTTATAAAAAGTTTTATATAAATTTAAAATATTTTATGTGTATTTTGTATATCTATTTTCATACAAATACACATTTTTTATTGGTATTTTGTTTATTTATTTTGACGCGAATTCACATTATTTAATGTGTATTGTGTATATATATTTTTATACGTATTTACGTCATTTCATGTGTATTTTGTATATATATTTCTATAGAAATATATGTTATTTTATGTGTATTCGTATATATATTTTGAAACAAATATACATTGTTTTATGTGCATTTTGCATATTTTTTCAATATAAATTTACCTTATTGTACGTGCATTTTGTATATTAATTTTAATACAAATTTAATTATTATATGTGTATTTTTGTATATTTATTTTCATAAAAAAATGCTTTATTTTATAGGTATTTTGCATCTTTATTTTCATACAAATTTTCATTATTTTATTGATATTCTGTGTATTTATTTTGATACGATTTTTCATTATTCTATGTATATTATGTATATATATTTCATACAAATGAACGTTATTTTATGTGAATTTGTTTTCATTTCATACAAATTTACATTATTTTATGTGTATTTTGTACATGTATTTAAATACAAATTTAACTAATTATATGTGTATTATGTATATCTATTTTCATACAAATTGAAATTAATTTTGTGTATTTTAGTATATATTTTTATTCAAATTTTCGTAATTTTATGTGAATTTTGTATATTTATTTTCCTACAAATATACGTTCTTTTATCGGAATTTTGTTTATTTATTTTGATACGAGTTTTCATTATTTTAGGAGTATTTGATATATATATTTTTATACTTATTTACATAATTTTATATGTATTTTGAATATATATTTTCATAGAAATTTACTCTATTTTATGTGTATTCGTATATATATTTTGATACAAATTTACATTATTTATGTGTATTTCGCATATCTATTTCAATACAAATTTCTTTATTGTATGTGCCTTTTGTATATTTATTTTGATGCAAATTTAATCATTTTATGTGTATTTTTGTATATATTTTTAAACAAATATGCGTTATTATATGGGTATTTTGCATCTTTATTTTCATACAAATTTACATTATTTTATTGATTGTCTGTTTATTTATTTTGATACGATTTTACGTTATTCTGTGTATTTTGTATATATATTTTTAGACATATTTACATTATTTAATGTATATTTTGTACATATATTTTATGGAAATTTACGTTATCTTATGTGTATTTGTTTATATATTTTCATACAAATTTACATTATTTTATGTGTATTTTGTATATGTATTTCAATAAAAATTTGCCTAATTTCATTTGTATTTTGCATATCTATTTTCAAACAAATTTAAATTATTTTTGTGTATTTTTGTAATATTTTTATACAATTTTTTTTTTATTTGTATTTTGTATATATATTTTAATAAAAATATAAATTATTTTATATTAAATTTTTTTTATTTATTTTGATACGAATTTATATTATTTTATGTGTATTTTGTATATATATTTTTCTATGTATTTACATTATTTTATGTGTATTTTGTATATATATTTTCATAAAAATTTACGTAATTTTATTGTGTGTATTCGTATATATTTTGATAAAAAATTTCATTATTTTATGTGTTTTTTGCATATCTATTTCAATAAAAATCTACCTTATTGTATGTGTATTTTGTATATTTATTTTAATACAAATTTAATTATTTTATGTGTATTTTTGTATATATTTTTTTTTAAATATAAGATATTTTATGGGTAATTTGCATCTTTAATATACTTTGTATATATATTTTTATACGCTCTTACATTATTTAATATTTATTTTGAATATAATTTTTTATACAAATTCATGGTATTTTATGTGTATTTGTATATATATTTTCATATAAATTTACATTATTGTATGTGTATTTTGTACATATATTTTATTACAAATCTACCTTATTTTATGTTTATTTTATATGTGTATTTTGTATAATTATATTTATCCAAATACACATTCTTTTATTGGTATTTTGTTTATTTAATGTATAAGTACATTATACGTATTTACATTATTTAATGTGTATTTTGTTTATATATTTTAATACAAATTTACGTTAGTATATGTGTATTTGAATATATATTTTGATACAAATTTACATTATTTTATGTATTTTCTATATTTATTTCAATTCAAATTTAGCTTATTTTATGTGTCTTTTGTATATCTATTTTCATACAAATTTAATTATTTTTGTTTATTTTTGTATATAGTTTTATACAATTTTACGTTAATTTATGTGTATTTTGTATATTTATATTTATACAAGTAAACATTCTTTTATTGGCATTTAGTTTATTTATTTAATACGAATTTACATTATTTTATGTGTATTTTGAATACATTTTCTTATACGTATTTACTTCATTTGATGTGTATTTTGTATATATATTTTATAGAAATCTACGTTATTTTATGAGTTTTCGTATGTATATTTTGTATCAAATTTACATTGTTTTATATGTATTTTGCATATCTATTTCAATACAAATTGACCTTATTGTATGTGCATTTTGTATATTTATTGTAATACAAATTTAAATATTTTATGTGCATTTTGGTATATATATTTTCATAAAAAATGCGTTGTTTTATGGGTATTTTGCATCTTTATTTTCATACAAATTTACATTATTTTATTAATATTCTGTGTATTTATTTTGATACTATTTTACTTTATTCTATTTTGTGTTTTGTATATATTTTTTATACAAATTTACATTATTTAATGTGTATTTTCTATATATATTTCATACAAATTCTCGTTATTTTAAGTGTATTTGTTTATATATTTTTATTCAAATTTACATAATTTTATGTGTATTTTGTATATGTATTTCAATAGAAATTTACCTAATTTCATGTGTATTTTGTATATATATTTTATACAAATTTAAATTATTTTTTGTGTATTTTTGTATAGAGTTTTATTCAAATTTACAATATTTTATGTGTATTTTGTATATCTATTTTCATACAAATACACATTCTTTTATTGATATTTTGTTTATTTATTTTGATGCAATTTACATTATTTAATGTGTATTGTATATATATTTTTATACGTATTTACGTCATTTCATGTGTATTTTGTATATATTTTTATAGAAATATACGTTATTTTATGTGTATTCGTATATATATTTTGAAACAAATATACATTGTTTTATGTGCATTTTGCATATTTTTTCAATACAAATTTACCTTATTGTACGTGCATTTTGTATATTAATTTTAATACAAATTTAGCTATTCTATGTGTATTTTTTGTATATGTATTTTTATAAAAATATGCTTTATTTTATGGGTATTTTGCATCTTTATTTTCATACAAAATTACATTATTTTATTGATATTCTCTGTATTTATTTTGATACGATTTTACATTATTCTATGTATATTTTGTATATCTATTTTATACCAATGTACGTTATTTTATGTGAATTTGTTTTCATTTCATACAAATTTACATTATTTTATGTGAATTTTGTACATGTATTTAAATACAAATTTAACTAATTATATGTGTATTTTGTATATCTATTTTCATACAAATTGAAATAAATTTTGTGTATTTTTGTATATATTTTTATTCAAATTTTCGTAATTTTATGTGTTTTTTGTATATTTATTTTCCTACAAATATACGTTCTTTTATGGGAAATTTATTTATTTATTTTGATACGAATTTTAATTTTTTTAGGTGTGTTTGATATATATATTTTTATACTTATTTACATAATTTTATATGTATTTTGAATATATATTTTCATAGAAATCTTCTCTCTATATATATGTATAGAAAATACACATGAAATAATCTAAATTCGTATCGAAATAAATGAACACAATACCGATAAAATAATGTAATTTTGAATGAAAATATATATAGAAAATACACATAAAATAACGTAAATACAAATAAATATATACACATAAAATGATTTGAATTTGAATGAAAATAGATATAAAAATAAACTTAAAATAAGGCAAATTTATAATGAAATATATATACAAAATACACATAAAATAATGTAGATTTGTTTCAAAATATATATACGAATACACATAATATAACGTAGATTTCTATAGAAATATATATACAAAATATACATGAAATGTTGTAAATACGTATAAAAATATATATACTAAATACACATTAAATAATGTAAATTCGTGTCAAAATAAATAATTAAAATATCAATAAAAGAATGTGTATTTGTATGAAAATACATATACAAAATACACATAAAATAACGTAAATTTGTTTAAAACTATATATAAAAATACACAAAAATACAAAATACACATAAAATTAGGTAAATTTGTAAAGAAATACATATACAAAATACACATAAAATAATGTAAATTTGAATGAAAATATATAAACAAATACACTTAAATTAACATAAATTTGTATAAAATATATAAAAAATACTCATTAAATAAACAAAATACCAATAAAAGAAAGTGTATTTGGATAAATATAAATATACAAAATACACATATAAAATAAACATAAAATAAGGTAGATTTGTAATAAAATATATGTACAAAATACACATACAATAATGTAATGAAATGTATATGAAAATATATATACAAATACACATAAAATACCATGAATTTGTATAAAAAATTATATTCAAAATAAATATTAAATAATGTAAGAGCGTATAAAATCATATATACAAACTACATATAAAATTAAATTTAATATGCAAAAATGTGTAAAAACGTAAAAACAAATGTGTACAAAATAAACATATAATCATGTAATTATATTTAAAATAAATAAAAAAAATACCAATAAAAGAATATGTATTTGGATAAATATAAATATACAAAATACAAATAAAAAATAAACATAAAATAAGGTAAATTTGTAATGAAATATATGTACAAAATACACATAAAATAATGTAAATTTATATGAAAATATATATACAAATACACATAAAATACCATGAATTTGTATAAAATTATATATTCAAAATAAATATTAAATAATGTAAATGCGTATAAAATATATATAAAAAGTGCATATAAAATAATGTAAATTCGTATCAATATAAATCAACAAAATACCAATAAAATAATATATATTTGAATGAAAATAGATTTACAAAATACACATAACATAACTAAAATTTGTATTGAAATATATACAAAATACATAAAAATAATTTGAGTTTGTGTGAAAATAGATATTCAAAATACTCATAAAATAGGTAAATTTCTTTTGAAATATATATACAAAATACCAATAAAATATTGTAAATTTGTGTCAAAATATATAAACAAATGCACATAAAATAACATAAATTTGTATGAAAATATTTACAAAATACACATAGAATAATGTCAGATCGTATCAAAATGAATGAGCAGAATATCAATAAAATAACGTAAATTTGTATGAAAATAAAGATGCAAAATATCCATAAAATAAAGCATATTTTTATAAAATACATATACAAAATACACATAGAATAATTAAATTTGTATTAAAATTAATATACAAAATGCATATACAATAAGGTAAATTTGTATTGAAAAATATGCAAAATACACATAAAAGTGTAGATTTGTTAAAAATCTATATACGAATACACATAATATAACGTAGATTTCTATAGAAATATATATACAAAATACATATGAAATGATGTAAATACGTATAAAAATATATATACAAAATACACATTAAATAATTTAAATTCTCGTCAAAATAAATAAACAAAATATCAATAAAAGAATGTGTATTTGTATGAAAATAGATATACAAAATACTCATAAAATAACCTAAGTTTGTATAAAACTATATACAAAAATACACAAAAATAATTTAAATTTGTATGAAAATAAATATACAAAATACACATAAAATTAGGTAAATTTGTATTGAAATACATATACAAAATACACATAAAATAATGGAAGTTTGAATGAAAATATATAAACATATACACTTAAAATAACGTAAATTTGTATCAAATATATATACAAAATACTAATTAAATAATGTAAATATGTATAAAAAATATATTCAAAACACAAATAGAATAATGTAAAATCGTATCAAAATAAATACACAGAATATTAATAAAATAATGTAAATTTGTATGAAAATAAAAATGCAAAATAATACAAAATAACGCATTTTTATATATATATATATATATATATATATATATATATATATATATATATATATATATATATATATATATATATATATATATATATATATATATATATATATATATATATATATATATATATATATATATATATATATATATATATATAGATATATAGATAAAATATTAGAGTTTGTATTAAAATAAATATAAAAAATGCACATACTGTAAGGTAAATTTGTATTGAAATAGATATGCAAAATACATATAAAATAATGTAAATTTGTTTCAAAATATATATACGAATACACATAAAATAACGTTGATTTCTATAAAAATATATACAAAATACACATAAAATGAATTATTTGATATATATATTTTTATACTTATTTACATAATTTTATATGTATTTTGAATATATATTTTCATAGAAATTTACTCTATATGAATATGTATAGAAAATACACATGAATAATCTAAATTCGTATCGAAATAAATGAACAAAATACCGATAAAATAATGTAATTTTGAATGAAAATATATATAGAAAATACACATAAAATAACGTAAATACAAATAAATATATACACATAAAATGATTTGAATTTGAATGAAAATAGATATAAAAATAAACTTAAAATAAGGCAAATTTATAATGAAATATATATACAAAATACACATAAAATAATGTAGATTTGTTTCAAAATATATATACGAATACACATAAAATAACGTAGATTTCTATAGAAATATATATACAAAATTCACATGAAATGTTGTAAATACGTATAAAAATATATATACAAAATACACAGTAAATAATGTAAATTCTTGTCAAAATAAATAATTAAAATATCAATAAAAGAATGTGTATTTGTATGAAAATACATATACAAAATACACATAAAATAACGTAAATTTGTATAAAACTATATATAAAAATACACAAACATAAGTTAAATTTCTATGAAAATAAATATACAAAATACACATAAAATTAGGTAAATTTGTAAAGAAATACATATACAAAATACACATAAAATATCGTAAATTTGAATGAAAATATATAAACAAATACACTTAAATTAACATAAATTTGTATAAAATATATATAAAAAATACTCATTAAATAATGTAAATATGTATAAAAAATATATATACAAAACACAAATAGAATAATGTAAAATCGTATTAAAATAAATACACAGAATGTAAATAAAATAATGTAAATTTGTATGAAAATAAAGATGCAAAATACCCATAAAATAACGCATTTTTTATAAATATACAAAATACACATGAAAGGATGTAAATACGTATAAAAATATATATATATATATATACAAAATACACATTAAATAATGTAAATTCGCGTCAAAATAAATAAACAAAATGTCAATAAAAGAATGTGTATTTGTATGAAAATAAATATACAAAATACACATAAGATAACATAAATTTGTATAAAACTATATACAATAATACACAAAAATAATTTAAATTTGTATGAAAATAAATATACAAAATACACATAAAATTAGGTAAATTTGTATTGAAATACATATACAAAATACACATAAAATACTGTAAATTTGAATGAAAATACATAAACAAATACACTTAAAATAACGTAAATTTGTATAAAAAAATATATACAAAACACAAATAGAATAATGTAAAATCGTATCAAAATATATACACAGAATATTAATAAAATAATGTAAATTTGTATGAAAATAAAGAAGCAAAATACCCATAAAATATATATACAAAAATTCACATAAAAAAATTTATTTGTATTAAAATAAATATACAAAATACACATACAATAAGGTAAATCTGTATTGAAATAAATATGCAAAATACATATAAAACAATGTAAATTTGTTTCAAAATATATATACGAATACAAATAAAATAACGTAGATTTGTATAAAAATATATACAAAATACACGTAAAATGAAGTAAATACGTATAAAAAAATGTATACAAAATACACATAAAATAATGTAAATTCATATCAAAATAAATAAACAAAATACCAATAAAAGAATGTGTATTTGTATAAATATAAATATACAAAATACTCATAAAATAACGTAAATTTGTATAAAACTATATACAAAAATACAGAGAAGTAATTAAATTCGTATGAAAATAGATATACAAAATACAGATAAAATAAGCTAAATTTGAATTGAAATGTATATACAAAATACATAAAATAATGTAAATTTGTATCAAAATATTTATAAAAATACATATAATAACGTAAATTTGTTTAAAAATATATAAACAAAATACACATTAAGTAATGTAAATACGTATAAAAAATATGTACAAAATACACATATAATCATGTAATTCGTATCAAACTAAATAAACAAAATAGCAATAAAATAATGTAAATTTGTATGAGAAAACATATACAAATACATATAAAATAAAGCTAATTTCTATAAAAATATATGTCCAAAAATGAACGTAAATTAAATTAACTTTGGATGAAAATATATATATAAAACACACATTAAATAATGTAAATGCGTACATAAAATAACCTAAATTTGTATAAAACTATATACAAAAATACACAAAAATAATTTAAATTTGTATGAAAAGAAATATACAAAATACACATAAAATTAGGTTAATTTCTATTGAAATACATATACAAAATACACATAAAATTATGTAAATTTGAAAGAAAATATATAAACAAATACACATATAATAACGTTAATTTGTATGAAATATATATACAAAATACACATTAAATAATGTAAATATGTATAAAAAAATATATACAAAACACAAATAGAATAATGTAAAATCGTATCAAAATATATACACAGAATATTAATAAAATAATGTAAATTTGTATGAAAATTAAGATGCAAAATACCTATAAAATAACGCATTTTTTATAAAATTATTGATACCAAAATACACATAAAATATTTGAATTTGTATCAAAATAAATATACAAAATGCACATACAATAAGGTAAATTTGTATTGAAATAGATATGCAAAATACATATAAAATAATGTAAATTTGTTTCAAAATATATATGCGAATACACATAAAATAACGTAGATTTCTATAAAAATACATATACAAAATACACATAAAATTAAGTAAATACGTATAAAAAATGTATACAAAATACACATAAAATAATGTAAATTCGTATAAATATAAATAAACAATATAGCAATAAAAGAATGTGTATTTGTATAAATATAAATATACAAAATGCACATAAAATAACGTTAATTTATATAAAACTATATACATAAAATAACGCAAATTTCTATAAAAGTATATGGACAAAAAAGGACATAAAATAAATTTGCATAAAAATATATATACAAAACACACATTAGATAATGTAAATGAGTATAAAAATATGTATACAAAATACCTATGAAATAATCTAAATTCGTATCGAATTAAATTAAGAAAATACCAATATAATAATGTAATTTTGGATGAAAATATATATACAAAATACACATAAAATAACCTAAATACAAATACAAATATACACATAAAATAATTTTAAATTGAATGAAATAAATATACAAAATAAACATAAAATAAGGTAAATTTGTAATGAAATATATATACAAAATACACATAAAATAATATAAATTTGTATGAAAATATATATACAAATACACATTAAATAACATGAATTTGTAAAAAATTTGTATCAAAATATATACGAATACACACAATAAAATAACGTAATTTTTTTATGAAAATGTATATACAAAATACACATAAAATAATGTAAATTTGTATAAAAATATATAAACAAATACACATAAAATAATGTAAATTTGGATAAAATATATATACAAAATAAACCTTAAATAATGTAAATATGTAAAAAAAATATATACAAAATACACATAGAATAATGTTAAATCGTATCAAAATAAATAAAGAGAATATCAATAAAATAATGTAAATTTGTATGAAAATGAAGCTGCAAAATATCCATATAATAACGCATATTTGCATAAAAATATATATACAAAAATACATATAAAATAATTAAATTTGTATTAAAATAAATATACAAAATGCACGTACAATTAAGAAAATTTGTATTGAAATAGATATGCAAAATACACATCAATAATGTAAATTTGTATCAAAATATATATACGAATACTCATAAAATAGAGAAAATTTTTATGAAAATATACATACAAAATAGATATACAAAATACACATATAACTAGTTAAATTTGTATTTAAATACATGTACAAAAAACACATAAAATAATGTAGATTTGTATGAAATGAAAACAAATACATTTTATATAAAATATATATACAAAATACACATAGAATAATGTAAAATCATACCAAATAAATACACAGAATATCAATAAAATAATGTAAATTTGTATGAAAATAAAGATGCAAAATACCCATAAAATAAAGCATATTTTTATAAAAATACATACACAAAAATACACACAGATTATTCAAATTTGTATTAAAATTAATATACAAAATGCACATACAATAATGTAAATTTGTATTGAAAAAATATGCAAAATACACATAAAACAATGTAAATTTGTTTCAAAATATATATACGAATACACATAAAATAACGTAGATTTCTATAGAAATATATATACAAAATACACTTGAAATAATGTAAATACGTATAAAAATATATATACAAAATACACATTAAATAATGTTAATTCATGTCAAACAAATAAAAAAAATATCATGAAAAGAATGTGTATTTGTATGAAAATAGATATACAAAATATACATAAAATAACCTAAATTTGTATAAAACTATATACAAAAATAAACAAAAAATAATTTAAACTTGTATGAAAATAAATATACAAAAAACATAAAAATAAGTAAATTTGTTTTGAAATACATATACAAAATACACATAAAATAATGTAAATTTGAATGAAAATATATAAACATATAGACTTAAAATAACGTAAATTTGTATCAAATATGTATACAAAAAACACTTTAAATAATGTAAATATGTATAAAAAAAATATAAACAAAACACAAATAAAATAATGTAAAATCTTATCAAAATGAATACAGAAAATATTAATAAAATAATGTAAATTTGTATGAAAATTAAGATTCAAAATACCCATGTCATGTGTATTCGTATATATATTTTGAAACAAATTTACATTGTTTATATGTATTTTGCATATCTATTTTTGTGTATTCTGTATTTATTTTTGTTATACATAGAATAATGTAAAATCGTATCAAAATAAGTACACAGAATATCAATAAAATAATTTAAATTTGTATGAAAACAAAGATGCAAAATACCCATAAGATAAAGCATTTTTTTTAAATACATATACAAAAATACACATAGAATAATTAAATTTGTATTAAAATTAATATACAAAATGCACACATACAATAAGGTAAATTTGTATTGAAAAAAAACGCAAAATACAAATAAAAAAGTGTAAATTTGTTTCAAAATATATATACGAATGCACATAAAATAACGTAGATTTCTATTGAAATATATATACAAAATACACATGAAATTATGTAAATACGTATAAAAATATATATATAAAATACAAATTAAGTAATGTAAATTCGTGTCAAAATAAATAAACAAAATATCATGAAAAGAATGTGTATTTGTATGAAAATAAATAATAGATAATAAATTTGTATGAAATATATATGCAAGATATACATTAAATAATGTAAATATGTATAAAAATATATATACAAAAAACAAATAGAATAATGTAAGATCGTATCAAAATAAATACACCATGTCATGTGTATTCGTATATATATTTTGAAACAAATTTCTATTGTTTATATGTATTTTGCATATCTATTTTTGTGTATTCTGTATTTATTTTTGTTATACATAGAATAATGTAAAATCGTATCAAAATAGGTACACAGAATATCAATAAAATAATTTAAATTTGTATGAAAACAAAGATGCAAAATACCCATAAGATAAAGCATATATTTTTTTTAAAATACATATACAAAAATACACATAGAATAATTAAATTTGTATTAAAATTAATATACAAAATGCACACATACAATAAGGTAAATTTGTATTGAAAAAAAACGCAAAATACAAATAAAACATTGTAAATTTGTTTCAAAATATATCTACGAATACACATAAAATAACGTAGATTTCTATAGAAATATATATACAAAATACACATGAAATTATGTAAATACGTATAAAAATATATATATAAAATACAAATTAAGTAATGTAAATTCGTGTCAAAATAAATAAACAAAATATCATGAAAAGAATGTGTATTTGTATGAAAATAAATAATAGATAATAAATTTGTATGAAATATATATGCAAGATATTCATTAAATAATGTAAATATGTATAAAAAAAAATATATACAAAAAACAAATAGAATAATGTAAGATCGAATCAAAATAAATACACCGAATATTAATAAAATAATGTAAATTTGTATGAAAATAAAGATGCAAAATTCCCATCAAATAGCGCATTTCTTATAAAAATATATATACCAAAATACACATAAAATATTTAAATTTGTATTGAAATAAATGTACAAAATGCACATACAATAAGGTAAACTTCTATTGAAAGAGATATGCAAAAATACATATAAAACAAAGTAAATTTGTTTCAAAATATATATACGAATACACATAAAATAACGTAGATCTCTATAAAAATATATATACAAAATACACATAAAATTAGGTAAATACGTATAAAAAAATGTAAACAAAATACACGTAAAATAATATAAATTCGAAACAAAATAAATAAACAAAATATCAATAAAAGAATGTGTATTTGTATAAATATAAATGTACAAAATACATATACAAAATAAACATAAAATAAGGTAAATTTGTAATGAAATATATGTACAAAATACACATAAAATAATGTAAATTTATATGAAAATATATATACAAATACACATAAAATACCATGAATTTGTATAAAATTATATATACAAAATAAATATTAAATAATGTAAATGCGTATAAAAATATATGTAAAAAGTACATATAAAATAATGTAAATTCGTATCAATATAAATCAACAAAATACCAATAAAATAATATATATTTGATTGAAAATAGATTTACAAAATACACATAACATAACTAAAATTTGTATTGAAATATATACATAAATACATAAAATAATTTGAGTTTGTATGAAAATAGATATTCATAATACACATAAAAATAGGTAAATTTCTTTTGAAATATATATACAAAATACCCATAAAATATTGTAAATTTGTGTCAGAATATATAAACAAATACTCATAAATAACATAAATTTGTTTGAAAAATATATACAAAATACACATAGAATAATGTCAAATCGTATCAAAATGAATGAGCAGAATATCAATAAAATAACGTAAATTTGTATGAAAATAAAGATGCAAAATACCCATAAAATAAAGCATATATTTTATAAAAATACATATAAAAAATATACATATAATAATTAAATTTGTATTAAAATTAATATACAAAATGCATATACAATAAGGTAAATTTGTATTGAAAAAATTTGCAAAATACACATAAAAGTGTAAATTTGTTTAAAAATCGATATACGAATACACATAATATAACGTAGATTTCTATAGAAAGATATATACAAAATACACATGAAATGATGTAAATACGTATAAAAATATATATACAAAATACACATTAAATAATTTAAATTCTCGTCAAAATAAATAAACAAAATATCAATAAAAGAATGTGTATTTGTATGAAAATAGATATACAAAATACTCATAAAATAACCTAAGTTTGTAGAAAACTATATACAAAAATACACAAAAATAATTTAAATTTGTATGAAAATCAATATACAAAATACACATAAAATTATTTTGTATATCTATTTTATACAAATGTACGTTATTTTATGTGAATTTGTTTTCATTTCATACAAATTTACATTATTTTATGTGTATTTTGTACATGTATTTAAATACAAATTTAACTAATTATATATTTTTATAAAAATACATATACAAAAATACACATAGATTAATCAAATTTGTATTAAAATTAATATACAAAATACACATACAATAAGGTAAATTTATATTGAAAAAATATGCAAAATACACATAAAACAATGTATATTTGTTTCAAAATATATATACGAATACACATAAAATAACGCAGATTTCTATAGAAATTTATATACAAAATACACTTGAAATAATGTAAATACGTATAAAAAAATATATACAAAATACACATTAAATAATGTTAATTCGTGTCAAAATAAATAAACAAAATATCATGAAAAGAATGTGTATTTGTATGAAAATAGATATACAAAATACACATAAAATAACCTAAATTTGTATAAAACTATAAACAAAAATACACAAAAATAATTTAAACTTGTATGAAAATAAATATACAAAAAACATATAAAATTAGGTAAATTTGAATTGAAATACATATACAAAATACACATAAAATAATGTAAATTTGAATGAAAATATATAAACATATAGACTTAAAATAACGTAAATTTGTATCAAATATATATACAAAAAACACATTAAATAATGTAAATATGTATAAAAAATATATACAAAACACAAATAAAATAATGTAAAATCGTATCAAAATAAATACAGAAAATATTAATAAAATAATGTAAATTTGTATGAAAATTAAGATGCAAAATACCCATAAAATAACTCATTTTTTATAAAAATATATATACGAAAAAACATAAAATATTTGATTTTGTATTAAAATAAATAGATATACAAAATACACATAAAATAAGCTAAATTTGAATTGAAATATATATACAAAATACATAAAATAATGTAAATTTGTATCAAAATACCTATACAAATACACATATAGTAACGTAAATTTGTATAAAAATATTTAAACAAAATACACATTATATAATGTAAATACGTATAAAAAAATGTAAAAAATACACAAATAATCATGTAGTTCGTATCAAAATAAATAGACAAAATACCAATAAAATAATGTAAATTTCTATGAGAAAACATATACAAAATACACATAAATAACGCAAATATCAATAAAAATATATATAATATAATATATTTTTATACATATTTAAAATATTTAATGTATATTTTGTATATATATATTTTATCCAAATTTACGTGATTTTATATGTATTTGTTTATATATTTTCATACAAATTTACATTATTTTATGTGAGTTTTGTATATGTATTTCAATACAAATTTGCCTAACTTTATGTGTATTTTGCATATCTATTTTCAAACAAATTTAAATTATTTTTGTGTATTTTTGTATATATTTTTAAACAAATTCTAGTTATTTTATTTGCTTTTTGTATATATATTTTAATACAAATATACATTCTTTTATTGGAATTTTGTGTATTTAATTTTTTACGAATTTACATTATTTTATGTGTATATTGTATATATATTTTTCTACGTATTTAAACTATTTTATACATTTTCATAAAAATTTACGTTATTTTATTGTGTGTATTCGTATATATTTTGAAACATTTTATACAAATTCATGTTATTTTATGTGTATTTGTATTTATATTTTCATACAAATTTATATTATTTTATGTGTATTCTTACATATATTTTATTACAAATTTACCTTATTTTATGTTTATTTTGTATATTTATTTCATTCAATTTTAAATTATTTAATGTGTATATTTAATGTGTATTTGTATTTAGGTTATTTTATGTGTGTTTTCTATATATATTTTCATCAAAAATTACATTATTTTATTGTTATTTTCTTAATTTAACTCGATACGAGTTTAGATTATTTCATAGGTATTTTGTATACATATTTTTATACTCATTTACATTATCTAATGTGTGTTTTGTATATATTTTTTTATACAAACTAATTTTATGTGCATTTTTGTACATATATTTTAATTGAGACTTAAAACGTTATTTTATGTGTATTTTGTATATGTTTTCTCATACAAATTTACATTATTTAATTAGTTTTTTGTTTATTTATTTTGATACGAATGACTTGATTATTGGTGTATTTTGTAAAAAAAAATTTATACGTATTTACATTACTTAATGTGTATTTTGTTTATATATTTTTTTTACAAATTTACGTTATTATATGTGTATTTGTTAAAAATATTTTGAAACGAATTTACTTTATTTTATGTATTTTGTATATATATTTCAATTCAAATTTAGCTTATTTTGTGTGTATTTTGTATATCTATTTTCATGCAAATTTAATTACTTCTGTGTATTTTTGTATATAGTTTTATACAAATTTACGTTATTTTATGTGCATTTTGTATATTTATATTTATACAAATACACATTCTCTTATTGGTATTTTGTTTATTTTTATTTATACGAATTTACATTATTTTATGTGTATTTTGTATACATTTTTCAATCGTATTTACTTAATTTTATTTGTATTTTGTATATATATATATTTATAGAAATCTACGTTATTTTATGTGTATTCGTATATATATTTTGAAACAAATTTACATTGTTTTATATGTTTTTTGCAAATCTATTTCAATACAAATTTACCTTATTGTATGTGCATTTTGTATATTTATTTTAATACAAATTCAAATATTTTATGTGTATTTTGGTATATATAATTTTATAAAAAATGCGTTATTTTATAGGTATTTTGCATCTTAGTTTTCATACAAATGTACATTATTTTATTAATATTCTGTGTATATATTTTGATACGATTTTATATTATACTATTTGTGTTTTGTATATATTTTTTTATACATATTTTCATTATTTAATGTGTATTTTTTATATGTATTTTATACAAATTAACGTCATTTTAAGTGTATTTGTTTATATAATTTCATTCAAATTTACATTATTTTAAGTGTATTTTGTATATGTATTTCAATACAAATTTACCTAATTTTATGTGTATTTTGTATATTTATTTTCATACAAATTTACATTATTTTTGTGTTTTTTGTATATACATATAGAGTAAATTTCTATGAAAATATATATTCAAAATACATATAAAATTATGTAAATAAGTATAAAAAAATATATATCAAATACACCTAAAAAAATGAAAATTCGTATCAAAGTAAATAAACAAAATTCCGATAAAAGAACGTATATTTGTAGAAAAATAAATATACAAAATACACATAAAATTACGAAAATTTGAGTAAAAATATATACGAAAAAACAAAAAAATAAATTTCAATTTATATGGAAATAGATATACAAAATACACATATAATTAGTTAAATTTGTATTTAAAAACATGTACAAAATACACATAAAATAATGTAAATTTGTATGAAATGAAAACAAATTCACATAAAATAACGTACATTTGTATAAAATAGATATACAAAATATATTTAGAATAATGTAAAATCGTACCAAAATAAATACACAGAATATCAATAAAATAATGTAGTTTTGTATGAAAATAAAGATGCAAAATACCCATAAAATAAAGCATATTTTTCTTAAAATACATATACAAGAATACACATAGAATAATTAAATTTGTATTAAAATTAATATACAAAATGCACGTACAATAAGGGAAAATTGTATTGAAAAAATATACAAAATGCACATAAAACAATGTATATTTGTTTCAAAATATATATACGAATACACATAAAATAACGTATATTTCTATAGAAATATATATAAAAAATACACATGAAATGACGTAAATACGTACAAAAATATATATTCACAATACACATTAAATAATATAAATTCGCATCAAAATAAATAAACAAAATATCAATAAAAGAATGTGTATTTGTATGAAAATAGATATACAAAATACACGAAATATTGTAAATTTGTATAAAACTCTATTAAAAAAATACAAAAAAATAATTTAAATTTGTATAAAAATATATATACAAAATACACATAAAACTAGTTAAATTTCTATTGAAATACATATACAAAATACACATAAAATAATGTAAATTTGAATGAAAATATATAAACAAATTCACTTAAAATAACGTAAATTTGTATGAAATATATATAGAAAATACACATTAAATAATGTAAATATGTATAAAAAAGTATATACAAAACACAAATAGAATAATGTAAAATAGTATCAAAGTAAATAAACAGTATATTAATAAAATAATGTAAATTTGTATGAAAATAAAGACGCAAGACACCCATAAAACAACGCATTTTTTTTTAAATATATATACCAAAATACACATAAAATATTTAAATTTGTTTTTTGTATATTTATTTTAATACAAATTTAATTTTTTTATGTGTATTTTGGTATATATATTTTTATAAATAAAAAAAATGCGTTATTTTATGGGTATTTTGCTTCTTTATTTTCATACAAATTTACATTATTTTATTAATATTCTGTGTATTTATTTTGATACGATTTTACATTATTCTATTTGTGTTTTGTACATATTTTTTTAATATAAATTTACGTTATTTTAAGTGTATTTGTTAATGTATTTTCATTCAAATTTACATTATTTTATGTGTATTTTGTGTATGTATTTCAATACAAATTTACCTAATTTTATGTGTATTTTGTATATTTATTTTCATACAAATTTAAAATATTTTTGTGTAGTTTTGTATATAGTTTGATACAAATTTAGGTTATTTTATGTGTATTTTGTATATCTATTTTCATACAAATACACATTCTTTTATTGATATTTTGTTTATTTATTTTGACGCGAATTTTATGTGAATTTTTTTTCATTTCATACAAATTTACATTATTTTATGTGTATTTTGTACATGTATTTAAATACAAATTTAACTAATTATATATGTATTATGTATATCTATTTTCATATAAATTGATATTAATTTTGTGTATTTTAGTATATATTTTTATTCAAATTTTCGTAATTTTATGTGACTTTTGTATATTTATTTTCCTACAAATATACGTTCTTTTATCGGAATTTTGTTTATTTATTTTGATACGAGTTTTCATTATTTTAGGTGTATTTGATATATATATTTTTATACTTATTTACATAATTTTATATGTATTTTGAATATATATATTCATAGAAATTTACTCTATTTTATGTGTATTTTGTACATATATTTCATTACAAATTTACCTTATTTTATGTTTATTTTGTATGTGTATTTTGTACATTTATATTTATACAAATACACATTCTTTTATTGGTATTTTGTTTATTTATTTTGTTTCGAATTTACATTATTTTATGTGTATTTTGTTTACATTTTTTTATACGTATTTACTTAATTTTATGTGTTTTTTGTATATATTTTTATAGAAATCTACGTTATTTTATGTGTATTCGTACATAAATTTTGAAACAAATTTACATTGTTTTATATGTACAATAAGGTAAATTTGTATTGAAATAGATATGCAAAATACATATAAAGCAATGTAAATTTGTTTCAAAATATGTATACGAATACACATAAAATAACGTAGATTTCTATAAAAATATATATACAAAATACACATAAAATGAAGTAAATACGTATAAAAATGTATACAAAATACACATAAAATAATGTAAATTCGTATCAAAATAAATAAACAAAATACCAATAAAAGAATGTGTATTTGTATAAATATAAATATACAAAATACACATAAAATAACGTAAATTTATATAAAACTATATACAAAAATACACAGAAGTAATTAAATTTGTATGAAAATATATACAAAACACACAAAATGAGCTAAATTTGAATTGAAATATATATACAAAATACATGCAATAAAGTAAATTGGTATCAAAATATTTATTCAAATACACATATAATAACATAAATTTGTATGAAAATATATAAACAAAATGCACATTAAATAATGTAAATACGTATAAAAAAAATGTGTACAAAATACACATATAATCATGTAATTCGTATCAAAATAAATAAACAAAATGCCAATAAAATAATATAAATTTGTATGAGTAAACGTGTATAAATATAAATGTAAAAAATACACATACAAAATAAACATAAAATAAGGTAATTTTGTAATGAAATATATGAACAAAATACACATAAAATAATGTAAATTTATATGAAAATATATATACAAATACACATACAATACCATGAATTTGTATAAAATTATATATTCAAAATAAATATTAAATAGTGTAAATGCGTATAAAAATATATATAAAAAGTACATATAAAATAATGTAAATTCGTATCAATATAAATCAACAAAATACCAATAAAATAATATATATTTGAATGAAAATAGATTTACAAAATACACATAACATAACTAAAATTTGTATTGAAATATATACAAAAATACATAAAAATAATTTGAGTTTGTATGACAATAGATATTCAAAATACACATAAAACTAGGTAAATTTCTTTTAAAATATATATACAAAATAACCATAAAATATTGTAAATTTGTGTCAAAATATATAAACAAATACACATAAAATAACGTAAATTTGTATGAAAAATATTTACAAAATACACATAGAATAATGTCAAATCGTATCAAAATGAATGAGCAGAATATCAATAAAATGACGTAAATTTGTATGAAAATAAAGATGCAAAATACCCATAAAATAAAGCATATTTTTATAAAAATACTTATGCAAAAATACACATAGAATAATTAAATTTGTATTAAAATTAATATGCAAAATGCATATACGATAAGGTAAATTTGTATTGAAAAAATATGCAAAATACACAAAGTGCAAAGTTGTTTAAAAATCTATATACGAATACACATAATATAACGTAGATTTCTATAGAAATATATATACAAAATACACATGAAATGATGTAAATACGTATAAAAATATATATACAAAATACACATTAAATAATTTAAATTCTCGTCAAAATAAATAAACAAAATATCAATAAAAGAATGTGTATTTGTATGAAAATAGATATACAAAATACACATGAAATGATGTAAATACGTATAAAAATATATATACAAAATACACATTAAATAATTTAAATTCTCGTCAAAATAAATAAACAAAATATCAATAAAGGAAAGTGTATTTGTATGAAAATAGATATACAAAATACTCATAAAATAACCTAAGTTTGTATAAAACTATATACAAAAATACACAAAAATAATTTAAATTTGTATGAAAATAAATATACAAAATACACATAAAATTAGGTAAATTTGTATTGAAATACATATACAAAATACACATAAAATAATGGAAGTTTGAATGAAAATATATAAACATATACACTTAAAATAACGTAAATTTGTATCAAATATATACAAAATACTAATTAAATAATGTAAGTATGTATAAAAAAATATATACAAAACACAAATAGAATAATGTAAAATCGTATCAAAATAAATACACAGAATATTAATAAAATAATGTAAATTTGTTTGAAAATAAAGATGCAAAATAGCCATAAAATAACGCATTTTTTATAAAAATACATATACCAAAATACACATAAAATATTAAATTTTGTATTAAAATAAATATAAAAAATGCACATACTGTAAGGTAAATTTCTATTGAAATAGATATGCAAAATACATATAAAACAATGTAAATTTGTTTCAAAATATATCTACGAATACACATAAAATAACGTTGATTTCTATAAAAATATATACAAAATACACATAAAATGAAGTAAATACGTATAAAAAAATGAATATAAAATACACATAAAAATCGTATCAAAATAAATAAACAAAATACCAGTAAAAGAAAATGTTTTTGTATAAATATAAATATACAAAATACACATAAAATATCGTAAATTTGTATAAAACTATGTATGAGAAAAAATATACAAATAACGCAAATTTCTATAAAAATATATGTACAAAAATGCACATAAAATACAGTAAATTAGCATAAAAATATATATACAAAACACACACTAAATAATGTAAATGCGTACATAAAATAACCTAAATTTGTATAAAACTATATACAAAAATACACAAAAATAATTTAAATTTGTTTGAAAAGAAATATACAAAATACACATAAAATTAGGTAAATTTGTATGGAAATACATATACAAAATACACATCAAATAATGTAAATTTGAATGAAAATATATAAACAAATACACTTAAAATAACGTAAATTTGTATAAAATATATATGCAAGATACACATTAAATAATGTAAAAGTGTATAAAAAAATATACAAAAAACAAATAGAATAATGTAAAATCGTATCAAAATACATACACAGAATATCAATAAAATAATGTAAATTTGTATGAAAATAAAGATGCAAATTTCCCAAAATTATCGCATTTTTATAAAATATATATACCAAAATACACATAAAATATTTAAATTTGTATTGAAATAAATATACAAAATGCATATAGAGTAAGGTAAATTTGTATTGAAAGAGATATTCAAAATACATATAAAACAATGTAAATTTGGTTCAAAATATATATACGAATACACATAAAATAAAGTAGATTTCTATAGAAATATATATACAAAATACATATGAAATTATGTAAATACGTATAATAATATATATACAAAATACATATCAAATAATGTAAATTCGTGTCAAAATAAATAAACAAAATATCATGAAAAGAATGTGTATTTGTATGAAAATATAATAGATAATAAATTTGTATAAAATATATATGCAATATACACATTAAATAATGTAAATATGTATAAAAAAAATATACAAAAACAAATAGAATAATGTAAAATCGTATCAAAATATATCCACAGAATATTAATAAAATAATGTAAATTTGTATGAAAATAAAGATGCAAAATTCCCATCAAATAGCGCATTTCTTATAAAAATATATATACCAAAATACACATAATATATTTAAATTTGTATTGAAATAAATATACAAAATGCACATACAATAAGGTAAATTTGTATTGAAAGAGATATGCAAAAATACATATAAAACAATGTAAATTTGTTTCAAAATATATATACGAATACAAATAAAAAAACGTAGATTTCTATAAAAATATATATACAAAATACACATAAAATTAAGTAAATACGTATAAAAATGTATACAAAATACACATAAAATAATGTAAATTCGAATTAAAATAAATAAACAAAATACCAATAAAAGAATGTGTATTTGGATAAATATAAATATACTAAATACACATACAAAATAAACATAAAATCAGGTAGATTTGTAAAAAAAATTATGTACAAAATACACATAAAATAATGTAAATTTATATCAAAATATATATACAAATACACATAAAATACCATGAATTTGTACAAAAATATATATTCAAAATAAATATTAAATAATGTAAAAGCGTATAAAAATATATATACAAAGTACATATAAAATAATGTAAATTCGTATCAATATAAATCAACAAAACACCAATAAAATAATATATATTTGAATGAAAATAAATTTACAAAATACACATAACATAACTAAAATTTGTATTAAAATATATACAAAAATACATAGAAATAATTTGAGTTTGTATGAAAATAGATATACAAAATACACATAAAACTAGGTAAATTTCTTTTGAAATGTATATACAAAATACCTATAAAATATTGTAAATTTGTGTCAAAATATATAAGCAAATACACATAAAATAACGTAAATTTGTATGAAAAATATATACAAAATACACATAGAATAATGTCAATTCGTAGCAAAATGAATGAGCAGAATATCAATAAAATAATGTAAATTTGTATGAAAATAAAGATGCAAAATACCAAAAAAATAAAGCATATGTTTATAAAAATACAGATACAAAAATACACATCGAATAATTAAATTTGTATTAAAATTAATATACAAAATGCGTATATAATAAGGTAAATTTGTATCGAAAAAATTTGCAGCATACACGTTTACTCATACAAATTTATTTTATTTTATTGGTATTTTGTTTATTTATTTTGATACGAATTACATGATTATATGTGTATTTTGTACATATTTTTTATACGTATTTACATTATTTAATGTGTATTTTGTTTATATATTTTCATACAAATTTACGTTATTATATGTGTATTTGTTTAAATATTTTGATACAAATTTACTTTATTTCATGTATTTTGTATATATATTTCAATTCATATTTAGCTTATTTTGTGTGTATTTTGTATATATTTTCATACAAATTTAATTACTTCTGTGTATTTTTGTATATAGTTTTATATAAATTTACGTTATTTTATGTGTATTTTGTATATTTATATTTATACAAATACACATTCCTTTATTGGTATTTTGTTTCTTTATTTTGATACGAATTTACATTATTTTATGTGTATTTTGTATACATTTTTTTATACGTATTTATGTGTATTTTGTATATATATTTTATTGAAATCTACGTTATTTTATGTGTATTCGTATACATATTTTGAAACAAATTTACATTGCTTTATATGTATTTTGCATATCTATTTCAATACAAATTTACCTTATTGTACATATAAAACAATGTAAATTTGTTTCAAAATATATGTACGAATACTCATAAAATAAAGTAGATTTCTATAAAAATATATATACAAAATACACATAAAATTAAGTAAATACGTATAAAAAAATGTAAACAAAAAACACATAAAATAATGTAAATTCGAAACAAAATAAATAAACAAAATACCAATAAAAGAATGTGTATTTGTATAAATATAAATGTACAAAATACACATACAAAATAAACATAAAATAAGGTAAATTTGTAATGAAATATATGTACAAAATACACATAAAATAATGTAAATTTATATGAAAATATATATACAAATACACATAAAATACCATGAATTTGAATAAAATTATATACTCAAAATAAATATTAAATAATGTAAATGCGTATAAAAATATATATACAAAGTACATATAAAATAATGTAAATTCGTATCAATATAAATCAACAAAATACCAATAAAATAATATATGTTTGAATGAAAAGAGATTTACAAAATACATATAAATAACCTAACTAAAATTTGTATTGAAATATATACAAAAATACATACAAATAATTTGAGTTTGAATGAAAATAGATATTCAAAATACACCTAAAACTAGGTAAATTTCTTTTGAAATATATATACAAAATACCCATAAAGTATTGTCATAATTTCATATGTATTTTGTATATATATTTCTATAGAAATCTACTTTATTTTATGTGTATTCGTATGAATATTTATTTTGATACAAATTCAAATATTTTATGTGTATTTTGGTATCAATAATTTTATAAAAAATGCGTTATTTTATAGGTATTTTGCATCTTAATTTTCATACAAATTTTCATTATTTTATTAATATTCTGTGTATATATTTTGATACGATTTTACATTATTCTATTTGTGTTTTGTATCTATTTTTTATACATATTTACATTATTTAATGTGTATTTTGTATATATATTTCATACAAATTTACGTTATTATATGTGTATTTGTTTATATATTTTCTTTCAAATTTACATTATTTTATGTGTATTTTGTATATGTATTTCAATACAAATTAACCTAATTTTATGTGTATTTTCTATATTTCTTTTCATACAAATTTAAATTATTTTTGTGTATTTTTGTATATAGGTTTATACAAATTTAGGTTATTTTATGTACGCATTTACATTATTTAATATGTGTTTTGTATATATATTTTATCCAAAGTTAATTTATTTTACGTTCATTTTTGGACATATATTTTTATAGAAATTAGCGTTATTTTATATGTATTTGTATATGTTTACTCATACAAATTTACATTATTATATTGCTATTTTGTTTATTTAGTTTGATACGAATTACATGATTATATGTGTATTTTGTACATATCTTTTATACGTATTTACATTACTTAATGTGTATTTTGTTTATATATTTTTAAACAAATTTACGTTATTATATGTATTTTTATAAATATTTTGATACAAATTTACATTACTTTATGTATTTTGTATATACATTTCAATTCAAATTTAGCTTATTTTATCTGTATTTTGTATATCTATTTTCATACGAATTTAATTACTTCTGTGTATTTTTGTATATAGTTTTATACAAATTTACGTTATTTTATGTGTATTTTGTATATTTATATTTATACAAATACACATTCATTTATTGGTATTTTGTTTATTTATTTTGATACGAATTTACATTATTTTATGTGTATTTTGTATACATTTTTTATACGTATTTACTTCATTTTACGTGTATTTTGTATATATATTTTTATACAAATCTACGTTATTTTATGTGTATTCGTATATATATTTTGAAACAAATTTACATTGTTTTATATGTATTTTGCATATCTATTTCAATACAGATTTACCTTATTGTATGTGTATTTTGTATATTTATTTTAATACAAATAAATTTTTTATGTGTATTTTGGTATATATATTTAAAAAAAAGGCGTTATTTTATGGGTATTTTTTTCCTTTAATTTCATACAAATTTACATTATTTTATTAATATTCTGTGTTTTTTTTTTGATACGATTTTACATTATTCTCTTTGTGTTTTGTATATATTTTTTTATGCAAATTTACGTTATTTTAAGTGTATTTGTTTATGTATTTTCATTCAAATTTACATTATTTTATAATATTTTGTATATGTATTTCAATACAAATTTACCTAATTTTATGTGTATTTTGTATATTTATTTTCATACAAATTAAAATTATTTTTGTGTATTTTTGTATATAGTTTTATACAAATTTATGTTATTTATGTATTTTTGTATATCTATTTTCATACAATACACATTCTTTTCATGATATTTTGTTTATCTACTTTGACGAATTAACATTATGTAATGTGTATTTTGTATATATTTTTATACGTATTTACATTATTTCAAGTGTATTTTGTATAGATATTTCTATAGAAATCTGCGTTATTTTAAGTGTATTCATATATATATTTTGAAACAAATTTACATTGTTTTATGTGTATTTTGCATATTTTTTCAATACAAATTTACCTTATTGTATGTGCATTTTGTATATTAATTTTAATACAAATTTGATTAATCTATGTGTATTTTTGTATATGTATTTTTATAAAAATATGCTTTATTTTATGGGTATTTTGTATCTTTATTTTCATACAAATTTACATTATTTTATTGATATTCTGTGTATTTATTTTGATATGTTTTTACATTATTCTATGTGTATTTTGTATATATATTTTATATAAAATGTATTTGTTTTCATTTCATACAAATCTACATTATTTTATGTGTTTTTTGTACATGTATTTAAATACAAATTTAACTAGTTATATGTGTATTTTGTATATCTATTTTGTATGTATATTTTCATAGAAATTTACTCTATTTTATGAGTATTCGTATATATATTTTGATACAAATTTACATTATTAATGTGTATTTTGCATATCTATTTCAATACAAATTTACTTTATTGTACGTGCATTTTGTATATTTATTTTAATACAAATTTAATTATTTTATATCTATTTTTGTATATATTTTTATGCAAATATGCGTTATTATATGGATATTTTGCATCTTTATTTTCATACAAATTTACATTATTTTATAGATATTCTCTTTATTTATTTTGATACGATTTAACATTATTCTATGTGTTTTTTGTATATATTTTTTTATACATATTTACATTATTTAATGTTCATTTTGTATATATATTTTATCAAAATTTACATTATTTTATGTGTATTTGTTTATATATTTTCATACATATTAACATTATTTTATGTGTATATTGTATATATATTTTTCTACGTATTTAAATTATTTTATGTGTATTTTGTATATACATTTTCATAAAAAATTACGTTATTTTATTTTGTGTATAAGTATATATTTTGATACAAATTTTATACAAATTCATGTTATTTAATGTGTATTTGAATATATATTTTCATACAAATTTATATTATTTTATGTATATTTTTTCATATATTTCATTACAAATTTACCTTATTTTATGTTTATTTTGTATATTTATTTCATTCTATTTTAAATTATTTTATGTGTATATTTGTATTTGTATTTAGGTTATTTTATGTGTATTTTGTATATATATTTTCATCCAAATTACATTATTATATTGGTATTTTCTTAATTTAATTCGATACGAGTTTAGATTATTTCATAGGTATTTTGTATACATATTTTTATACTCATTTACATTATCTAATGTGTGTTTTGTATTTATATTTTTATGCAAATTTATTTTATGTTCAAGTTTGTACATATATTTTTTATAGAAATTTGCGTTATTTTATGTATATAGTCTTATATAAATTAACGTTATTTTATGTGCATTTTGTATATTTATATTTATACAAATACACATTCTTTTATTGCTATATTGTTTATTTATATTTATACGAATTTACATTATTTTATGTGTATTTTGTATACATTTTTTTATACGTATTTACTTAAATTTATGTGTATTTTGTATATGTATTTTTATAGAAATCTACGTTATTTTATGAGTATTCGCATAGTATATATTTTGAAACAAATTTATATTATTTTATATGTATATTGCATATCTATTTCAATACAAATTTACCTTATTGTATGTGCATTTTGTATATTTATTTTGATACAAATTCAAATATTTTATGTGTATTTTGGTATCAATAATTTTATAAAAAATGCGTTATTATATAGGTATTTTGCATCTTAATTTTCATACAAATTTACATTATTTTATTAATATTCTGTGTATATATTTTGATACGATTTTACATTTTTCTATTTGTGTTTTGTATATATTTTTTTTATACATATTTACATTATTTAATGTGTATTTTGTATATATATTTTATACAAATTTACGTTATTATATGTGTATTTGTTTATATATTTTCTTTCAAATTTACATTATTTTATGTGTATTTTGTATATGTATTTCAATAGAAATTAACCTAATTTTATGTGTATTTTGTATAATATTTCTTTTCATACAAACTTAAATTATTTTTGTGTATTTTTGTATATAGTTTTATACAAATTTAGGTTATTTTATGTACGCATTTACATTATTTAATGTGTGTTTTGTATATATATTTTTATCCAAAGTTAATTTATTTTACGTTCATTTTTGGACATATATTTTTATAGAAATTAGCGTTATTTTATATGTATTTGTATATGTTTTCTCATACAAATTTACATTGTTTTATTGCTATTTTGTTTATTTAGTTTGATACGAATTACATGATTATATGTGTATTTTGTACATATTTTTTATACGTATTTACATTACTTAATGTGTATTTTGTTTATATATTTTTAAACAAATTTACGTTATTATATGTATTTTTTTAAATATTTTGATACAAATTTACATTATTTTATGTATTTTGTATATACATTTCAATTCAAATTTAGCTTATTTTATCTGTATTTTGTATATCTATTTTCAAACGAATTTAATTACTTCTGTGTATTTTTGTATATAGTTTTATACAAATTTACGTTATTTTATATGTATTTTGTATATTTATATTTATACAAATACACATTCTTTTATTGGTATTTTGTTTATTTATTTTGATACGAATTTACATTATTTTATGTGTATTTTGTATACATTTTTTTATACGTATTTACTTCATTTTACGTGTATTTTGTATATATTTTTTTATACAAATTTACGTTATTTTAAGTGTATTTGTTTATGTATTTTCATTCAAATTTACAGTATTTTATATGTATTTTGTATATGTATTTCAATAAAAATTTACCTAATTTTATGTGTATTTTGTATATTTATTTTCATACAATTTAAATTTTTTTTGTGTATTTTTGTATATAGTTTTATACAAATTTATGTTATCTTATGTGTATTTTGTATATTTATTTTCATACAAATACACATTCTTTTATTGACATTTTGTTTATTTTTTTTGACGTGAATTTACATTATTTAATGTGTATTTTGTATATATATTTTTATACATATTTACATCCCTTCATGTGTATTTTGTATATTTATAAAAAATGCGTTATTTTATGGGTATTTTGCATCTTTATTTTCATACAAATTTACATTATTTTATTTACATTCTGTGTATTTATTTTAATACGATTTTACATTATTTTAATTGTGTTTTGTATATATATTTTTTATACATAATTACATTATTCAATGAGTATTTTTTATATATATTTTATACAAATTTATGTTAATTTAAGTGTATTTGTTTATCTATTTTCATTCAAATTTACATTATTTTATGTGTATTTTATATATGTATTTCTTTACAAATTTACCTAATTTTATGTGTATTTTCTATATTTATTTTCATACAAATTTAACTTATGTTTGTGTATTTTTATATATAGTTTTATACAAATTTACGTTATTTTATGTGTATTTTGTATATGTATTTTCATACAAATACACATTCTTTTATTGATATTTTAATTATTTATTTTGACACGAATTTACATTATTTAATGTGTATTTTGTATATATATTTTTATACGTATTTACAACATTTCATGTGTATTTTGTATATATATTTCTATAGAAATCTTCGTTATTTTATGTGTATTCGTATATATATTTTGAAACAAATCTACATTATTTTATGTGTATTTTGTATATATATTTCATTATAAATTTGCCTTATTTTAAGTTTATTTTTATATCTATTTTCATTCAAATTCAAATCATTTTATGTGTATATATTTATTTGTATTTACGTTATTTTATGTGTATTTTCTATATATATTTTCATTCAAAATTACATTATTTTATCGGTATTTTGTTCATTTATTTCGATACGAATTTAGATTATTTCATGTGTATTTTCTATACATATACATATAGAGTAAATTTCTATGAAAATATATATTCAAAATACATATAAAACTATGTAAATAAGTATAAAAAAATATATATCAAATACTTCATTTTATGTGTATTTTGTATATATTTTTATAGAAATCAACGTAATTTTATATGTATTCGTATATATATTTTGAAACAAATTTACATTGTTTTATATGTATTTTGCATATCTATTTCAATACAAATTTACCTTACAGTATGTGCATTTTTTATATTTATTTTAATACAAATTTTAATATTTTATGTGTATTTTGGTATATATATATATTTATAAAAAAAGCGTTATTTTATGGCTATTTTGCATCTTTATTTTCATACAAATTTACATTATTTTATTAATATTCTGTGTATTTATTTTGATACGATTTTACATTATTCTATTTGTGTTTTGAATATATTTTTTTATACATATTTACATTATTTAAATAGTATTTTGTATATATATTTGATAAAAATTTACGTTATTTTAAGTGTATATGTTTATATATTTTCATTCAAACTTCCATTATTTTATGTGTATTTTGTATATGTATTTCAATACAAATTTACCTAATTTTATGTGTATTTTTTTATTTATTTTCATACAAATTTAAATTATTTTTGTGTATTTTTGTATATAGTTTTATACAAACTTAGCTTATTTTATGAGTATTTTGTATATCTATTTTCATACAAGTACACATTCTTTTATTGATATTTTGTTTATTTATTTTGACGAGAATTTAAATTATTTAATGTGTATTTTGTATATATATTTTTATACGTATTTACATCATTTCATATGTATTTTGTATATATATTTCTATAGAAATCTTCGTTATATTATGTGTACTCGTATATAGATTTTTAAACAAATTTTCACTTTTATGTGTATTTTGCATATTTTTTCAATACAAATTTACCTTATTGTATATGCATTTTGTATATTAATTTTAATACAAATATAATTATTCTATGTGTATTTTTGTATATGTATTTTTATAAAAAAATGCTTTATTTTATGGGTATTTTGCATCTTTATTTTCATACAAATTTACGTTATTTTATTGATATTCTGCTCATTCATTTTGATACGATTTGACATTATTCTATGTGTATTTTGTAAATATTTTTCATACAAATTTACGTTATTTTATGTGTATTTGTTTATATATTTTGACACAAATTTACAATATTTTATGGGTATTTTGTATATATATTTCAAAAGAAATTTACCTAGTTTTATGTGTATCTTGAATATCTATTTTCATACAAACTCAAATTATTTTTATGTATTTTTGTATATATTTCAATACAAATTTTAGTTATGTTATGTGTATTTTGTAAATCTATTTTCATTCAAATATATATTATTTTATTGGTATTTTGTTGATTTATATTGATACGAATTTACATTATTTTATATGTACGTTTTATATATATTTTTATACGCATTTACATTATTTAATATTTATTTTGAATATATAATTTTATACAAATTCATGATATTTTATGTGTATTTGTATATATATTTTCATATAAATTTACATTATTTTATGTGTATTTTGTACATATATTTCATTACAAATTTACCTTATTATATGTTTATTTTGTATGTGTATTTTGTACATTTATATTTATACACGTTTACTCATACAAATTTATATTATTTTATTGGTATTTTGTTTATTTATTTTGATACGAATTACATGATTATATGTGTATTTTGTACACATTTTTTATACGTATTTACATTATTTAATGTGTATTTTGTTTATGTGTTTTCATACAAATTTAAGTTATTATATGTGTATTTGTATAAATATTTTGATACCAATTTACTTTATTTCATGTATTTTGTATATATATTTCAATTCAAATTTAGCTTATTTTCTGTGTGTTTTGTATATATTTTCATACAAATTTAATTACTTCTGTGTATTTTTGTACATAGTTTTATATAAATTTAAGTAATTTTATGTGTATTTTGTATATTTATATTTATACAAATACACATTCTTTTATTGGTATTTTGTTTATTTATTTTGATTCGAATTTACATTATTTTATGTGTATTTTGTATACATTTTTTATACGTATTTACTTCATTTTATGTGTATTTTGTATATATATTTTTATAGAAATCTACGTTATTTTAGGTGTATTCGTATACATATTTTGAAACAAATTTACATTGCTTTATATGTATTTTGCATATCTATTTCAATACAAATTTACCTTATTGTACATATAAAACAATGTAAATTTGTTTCAAAATATATGTACGAATACACATAAAATAACCTAGATTTCTAAAAAAATATATATACAAAATACTCATAAAATTAAGTAAATACGTATAAAAAAATGTAAACAAAATACACATAAAATAATGTAAATTCGAAACAAAATAAATAAACAAAATACCAATAAAAGAATGTGTATTTGTATAAATATAAATGTACAAAATACACATACAAAATAAACATAAAATAAGGTAAATTTGTAATGAAATATATGTACAAAATACACATAAAATAATGTAAATTTATATGAAAATATATATACAAATACACATAAAATACCATGAATTTGTATAAAATTATATTCAAAATAAATATTAAATAATGTAAATGCGTATAAAAATATATATACAAATTCAATATAAAATAATGAAAATTCGTATAAATATAAATCAACAAAATACCAATAAAATAATATATATTTGAATGAAAATAGATTACAAAATACACATAACCTAACTAAAATTTGTATTAAAATTAATATATAAAATGCATATACAATAAATTTAAATTTGATTATATTAAATGAAATAAATATACAAAATAAACATAAAATAAGGTAAATTTGTAATAAAATATATGTAAGAATACACATAAAATAATATAAATTTGTATGAAAATATATATACAAATACACATAAAATAACATGAATTTGTATAAAATTTGTTTCAAAATATATACGAATACACACAATAAAATAACGTAAATTTTTATGAAAATGTATATATAAAATACACATAAAATAATTTAAATACGTAGAAAAATATATATACAAAATACACATAAAATAATGTAAATTCGTAAAAAATTAAATACACAAAATTCAAATAAAAGAATGTATATTTGTAGGAAAATATATATACAAAAAACAAATAAAATAACTAAAATTTGTGTAAAAATATATACAAAAATACACAAAAATAATTTAAATTTGTTTAAAAATAGATATGCAAAATACACATAAAGTTAGGCAAATTTGTATTGAAATACATATACAAAACTCACATCAAATAATGTAAATTTGTATGAAAATATATAAACAAATACATATAACATAACGTAAATTTGGATAAAATATATATACAAAATATACTTTAAATATTTTAAATATGTTTAAAAATATATTATATTATATACATTTTTATTGATATTTGCGTTATTTATGTGTATTTTGTATATGTTTTCTCATAGAAATTTACATTATTTTATTGGTATTTTGTCTATTTATTTTGATACGAATTACATGATTATTTGTGTATTTTGTACATTTTTTTATACGTATTTACATTATTTAATGTGTATTTTGTTTATATATTTTTATACAAATTTACGTTATTATATGTGTATTTGTATAAGTATTTTGATACAAATTTACATTATTTTATGTATTTTGTATATATATTTCAATTCAAATTTAGCTTATTTTATGAGTATTTTGTATATCTATTTATTTTAATACAAAATCAAATATTTTATGTTTTTTCGTATATATATTTTTTTTCTTAAAATGCATTATTTTATGGGTATTTTGCATCTTAATTTTCATACAAATTTACATTATTTTATTAATATTTTCTGTATCTATTTTGATACGATTTTACATTATTTTATTTGTGTTTTGAATATATTTTTTTATACATAATTACATTATTTAATGTGTTTTTTGTATATATATTTGATACAAATTTACGTTATTTTAAGTCTATATGTTTATATATTTTCATTCAAATTTACATTATTTTATGTGTATTTTGTATATGTATTTCAATACAAATTTACCTAATTTTATATGTTTTTTGTATATTTATTTTCATACAAGTTTAAATGATTTTTGTGTATTTTTGTATATAGTTTTATACAAATTTAGGTTATTTTATGTGTATTTTGTATATCTATTTTCATACAAATACACATTCTTTTCATGATATTTTGTTTATTTATTTTGACACGAATTAACATTATTTAATGTGTATTTTGTATATATATATTTTTATACGTATTTACATTATTTCAAGTGTATTTTGTATATATATTTCTATAGAAATCTGCATTATTTTATGTGTATTCGTATATATATTTTGAAACAAATTTACATTGTTTTATGTGTATTTTGCATATTTTTTTAATACAAATTTACCTTATTGTATGCGCATTTTGTATATTAATTTTAATACAAATTTGATTAATCTATGTGTATTTTTGTATATGTATTTTTATAAAAATATGCTTTATTTTAGTTTATTTTATGTATATTTTGTATATCTATTTTCATTCGTATCAAAATAAATAAACAAAATAGCAATCAAATAATGTAAATTTGTATGAGAAAACATATACAAATACACATAAATTAACGCAAATTTCTAAAAAAATATATGTACAAAATTGCACATAAAATAAAGTAAATTTGCATAAAAATATATAAACAAAACACACATTAAATAAAGTAAATGCGTACATAAAATAACCTAAATTTGTATAAAACAATATACAAAAATACACAAAAATATTTAAAATTTGCATGAAAAGAAATATACAAAATACACATAAAATTAGGTAAATTTGTATTGAAATACATATACAAAATACACATAAAATAATGTAAATTTGAATGAAAATATATAAACAAATACACTTAAAATAACATAAATATGTATAAAATATATATGCAAGATACACATTAAATAATGTAAATGTGAATAAAAAAATATTTACAAAAAAGAAATAGAATAATGTAAAATCGTATCAATATAAATACACAGAATATCAATAAAATAATGTAAATTTGTATGAAAAGAAAGATGCAAAATTCCCATAAAAGAGCGCATTTTTTATAAAAATATATATACCAAAATACACATAAAATATTTAAATTTGTATTGAAATAAATATACAAAATGCATATACAGTAAGGTAAATATGTATTGAAAGAGATATTCAAAAATAGATATAAAACAAAGTAAATTTGTTTCAAAATATATATACGAATACACATAATATAACGTAGATTTCTATAGAAATATATATACAAAATACACATGAAATTATGTAAATACGTATAAAAATATATATACAAAATACATATCTAGGTAAATTCGTGTCAAAATAAATAAACAAAATATCATGAAAAGAATGTGTATTTGTATGAAAATAAGTAATAGATAATAAATTTGTATGAAATATATATGCAAGATTCACATTAAATAATGTAAATATGTATAAAAAATATATATACAAAAAACAAATAGAATAATGTGAAATCGTATCAAAATAAATACACCGAATATTAATAAAATAGTGTAAATTTGTATGAAAATAAAGATGCAAAATTCCCATCAAATAGCGCATTTCTTATAAAAATATATATACCAAAATACACATAAAATATTTAAATTTGTATTGAAGTAAATATACAAAATGCACATACAATAAGGTAAACTTGTCTTGAAAGAGATATGCAAAAATACATATAAAACAATGTAAATTTTTTTCGAAATATATATACGAATACACATAAAATAACGTAGATATCTATAAAAATATATATACAAAATACACATAAATTAAGTAAATACGTATAAAAATAGATATACAAAATACACATAGAATAATGTAAAATTGTTTAAAAAAAAATAAAGAGAATATAAATAAAATAATGTAAATTTGAATGAAAATAAAAATGCAAAATACCAATAAAATAAAGGATATTTTTATAAAAATACATATAAAAAAATACACATTGCATAATTAAATTTGTATTAAAATTAATATACAAAATGCATATACAATAAGGTAAATTTGTATTGAAAAAATATGCAAAATACACATAAAACAGTGTAAATTTATTTCAAAATCTATATACGAATACTCATAAATCAACGTAGATTTCTATAGAAATATATATACAAAATGCACATCAAATGATGTAAACACGTATAAAAATATATATATAAAATACATATTAAATAATGCAAATTCGCGTCAAAATAAATAAACAAAATATCAATAAAAGAAGGTGTATTTGTATGAAAATAGATATACAATATACACATAAAATCACCTAAATTTGTATAAAACTATATACAAAAATACACAAAATTAATTTTAATTTGTAAGAAAATAAATATACAAAATACACATAAAATTAGGTAAATTTGTATTGAAATACATTTACAAAATACACATAAAATAATGTAAATTTGAATGAAAATATATAAAGAAATACAATTAAAATAACGTAAATTTGTATAAAATATATATAAAAAATACACTTTAAATAATGTAAATATGTATAAAAAAATATATACAAAACACAAATAGAATAATATAAAATCGTATCAAAATAAATACACAGAATATTAATAAAATAATGTAAATTTGTATGAAAATAAAGATGCAAAATACCCATAAAATAACGCATTTTTTATAAAAATATTCATACCAAGACACACATAAAATATTTTAATTTGTATTAAAATAAATATACAAAATGCACATACAATAAGGTAAATTTGTATTGAAATAGATATGCAAAATACATATAAAACCATGTAAATTTTTTTCAAAATATATATACGAATACACATAAAACAACGTAGATTTCTATGAAAATAAATATACAAAATACACATAAAATGAAGTAAATACGTATAAAAAAAGGTATACAAAATACACATAAAATAATGTAAACTCGTATCAAAATAAATAAACAAAATACTAATAAAAGAATGTGTATTGTATAAATATAAATATACAAAATTCTAATAAAATAACGTAAATTTATATAAAACTATATGTAAAAATACACAAAAAGTAATTAAATTTGTGTGAAAATAGATATACAAAATACGTGTGTATTTTGTATATTTATTTTCATACAAATTGAAATTATTTTTGTAATTTTTTTTATATATTTTCAAACAAATTTTCGTTATTTTATGTGTATTTTGTATATTTATTTTTTCAACAAATATACTTTCTTTTATCTGAATTTTGTTTATTGAATTTGAAACGAATTTACCTTATTTTGTATATCTATTTTCATACAAATTAAAATACTTCTGTGTATTTTTGTAATACACAGAAATACACTTAAAATAACGTAAATATGTATAAAATATATATGCAAGATACACATTAAATAATGTAAATGTGTATAAAAAATATATACACAAAAAACAAATAGAATAATGTAAAATCGTATCAAAATAAATACACAGAATATCAAAAAAATAATGTAAATTTTTATGAAAATATAGATACAAAATTCCCAAAAATTATCGCATTTTTTATAAAAATATATTTACCAAAATACACATAAAATATTTAAATTTGTATTGAAATAAATATACAAAATGCATATACAGTAAGGTAAATTTGTATTGAAAGAGATATTCAAAAATACATATAAAACAATGTAAATTTGTTTCAAAATATATATACGAATACACATAAAATAAAGTAGATTATAGAAATATATATACAAAATACATATGAAATTATGTAAATACGTATAAAAATATATATACAAAATACATATCAAATAATGTAAATTCGTTTCAAAATATATAAACAAAATATCATGAAAAGAATGTGTATTTGTATGAAAATAGATAATAGATAATAAATTTGTATAAAATATATATGCAAGATACACATTAAATAATGTAAATATGTATAAAAAAGTATATACAAAAAACAAATAGAATAACGTAACATCGTATCAAAATAAATACACCGAATATTAATAAAATAATGTAAATTTGTATGAAAATAAAGATGCAAAATTCCCATAAAATAGCGCATTTCTTATAAAAATATATATACAAAATACACATAAAATATTTAAATTTGCATTGAAATAAATATACAAAATGCACATACAATAAGGTAAATTTGTATTGAAAGAGATATGCAAAAATGCATATAAAACAATGTAGATTTGTTTCAAAATATATATACGAATACAAATAAAAAAACGTAGATTTCTATAAAAATATATATACAAAATACACATAAAATTAAGTAAATACGTATAAAAAAATGTATACAAAATACACATAAAATAATGTATTTTCGAATTAAAATAAATGTAAATATGAGTGAAAATATAAAAACAAATACACTTAAAATAACGTAAATTTGTATAAAATATATATGCAAGATACACATTAAATAATTTAAATGTGTATAAAAAAATATATGCAAAAAACAAATAGAATAATGTAAAATCGTATCAAAATAAATACACAGAATATCAATAAAATAATGAAAATTTGTATGAAAATAAAGATGCAAAATTCCCAAAAATTTCCGCATTTTTTATAAAAATATATATACCAAAATACAAATAAAATATTTAAATTTGTATTGAAATAAATATACAAAATGCATATACAGTAAGGTAAATTTGTATTAAAAGAGATATTCAAAAATACATATAACACAATGTAAATTTGTTTCAAAATATATATACGAATACACATAAAATAAAGTAGATTTCTATTGAAATATATATACAAAATACATATGAAATTATGTAAATACGTATAAAAATATATATACAAAATACATATCAAATAATGTAACTTTTTGTATATGTATTTTTATAAAAATATGCTTTATTTTATGGGTATTTTGCATCTTTATTTTCATACAAATTTACGTTATTTTATTGATATTCTGCTCATTCATTTTGATACGATTTGACATTATTCTATGTGTATTTTGTATATAATTTTCATACAAATTTACGTTATTTTATGTGTATTTGTTTATATATTTTGACACTAATTTACAATATTTTATGGGTATTTTGTATATATATTTCAAAAGAAATTTACCTAGTTTTATGTGTATTTTGAATATCTATTTTCATACAAACTTAAATTATTTATATGTATTTTTGTATATATTTCAATACAAGTTTTAGTTATGTTATGTGTATTTTGTAAATCTATTTTCATTCAAATATATATTATTTTATTGGTATTTTGTTGATTTATATTGATACGAATTTACATTATTTTATATGTACTTTTTATATATATTTTTATACGCATTTACATTATTTAATATTTATTTTGAATGTATAATTTTATACAAATTCATGGTATTTTATGTGTATTTGTATATATATTTTCATATAAATTTACATTATTTCATGTGTATTTTGTACATATATTTCATTACAAATTTACCTTATTTTATGTTTATTTTGTATGTGTATTTTGTACATTTATATTTATACACGTTTACTCATACAAATTTATATTATTTTATTGGTATTTTGTTTATTTATTTTGATACGAATTACATGATTATATGTGTTTTTTGTACACATTTTTTTATACGTATTTGCATTATTTAATGTGTATTTTGTTTATATATTTTCATACAAATTTACGTTATTATATGTGTATTTGTATAAATATTTTGATACAAATTTACTTTATTTCATGTATTTTGTCTATATATTTCAATTCAAATTTAGCTTATTTTGTGTGTATTTTGTATATATTTTCATACAAATTTAATTACTTCTGTGTATTTTTGTATATAGTTTTATATAAATTTACGTTATTTTAAGTGTATTTTGTATATTTATATTTATACAAATACACGTTCTTTTATTTATATTTTGTTTATTTATTTTGATACGAATTTACATTATTCTATGTGTATTTTGCATACATTTTTTTATACGTATTTACTTCATTTTAGGTGTATTTTGTATATATATTTTTTATAGAAATCTACGTTATTTTATGTGTATTCGTATACATATTTTGAAACAAATTTACATTGCTTTATAAGTATTTTGCATATCTATTTCAATACAAATTTACCTTATTGTACATATAAAACAATGTAAATTTGTTTCAAAATATATGTACGAGTACAAATCAAATAACGTAGATTTCTATAAAAATATATATACAAAATACACATAAAATTAGGTAAATACGTATAAAAAAATGTAAACAAAATACACATAAAATAATGTAAATTTGAAATAAAATAAATAAACAAAAAAACAATAAAAAAACGTGTATTTGTATAAATATAAATGTACAAAATACATATACAAAATAAACATAAAATAAGGTAAATTTGTAATGAAATATATGAACAAAAGACACATAAAATAATGTAAATTTATATGAAAATATATATACAAATACACATAAAATACCATGAATTTGTATAAAATTATATATTCAAAATAAATATTAAATAACGTAAATGCGTATAAAAATATATATACAAAGTACATATAAAATAATGTAAATTCGTATCAATATAAATGAACAAAATACCAATAAAATAATATATATTTGAATGAATATAGATTTACAAAATACACATAACCTAACTAAAATTTGTATTGAAATATATACAAAAATACATAAAAATAATTTGAGTTTGAATTAAAATAGATATTCAAAATACACATAAAACTAGGTAAATTTCTTTTGAAATATATATACAAAATACCCATAAAATATTGTAAATTTGTATCAAAATATATAAACAAATACACATAAAATAACGTAAATTTGTATGAAAAATATATACAAAATACACATAGAATAATGTCAAATTGTATCAAAATGAATGAGCAGAATATCAATAAAGTAACGTAAATTTGAATGAAAATAAAGATGCAAAATACCCATAAAATAAAGCATATTTTTATAAAAATACATATAGAATAATACACAGAATAATTAAATTTGTATTAAAATTAATATACAAAATGCATATACAATAAATTTAAATTTGATTATATTAAATGAAATAAATATACAAAATAAACATAAAATAAGGTAGACTTGTAATAAAATATATGTAAGAATACACATAAAATAATATAAATTTGTATGAAAATATATATACAAATACACATAAAATAACATGAATTTGTATAAAATTTGTTTCAAAATATATACGAATACACACAATAAAATAACGTAAATTTTTATGAAAATGTATATATAAAATACACATAAAATAATTTAAATACGTAGAAAAATATATATACAAAATACACATAAAATAATGTAAATTCGTAAAAAATTAAATACACAAAATTCCAATAAAAGAATGTATATTTATAGGAAAATATATATACAAAAAACAAATAAAATAACTAGAATTTGTATAAAAATATATACAAAAATACACAAAAATAATTTAAATTTGTTTGAAAATAGATATGCAAAATACACATAAAGTTAGTCAAATTTGTATTGAAATACATATACAAAACTCACATAAAATAATGTAAATTTGTATTAAAATATATAAACAAATATATATAAAATAACGTAAATTTGGATAAAATATATATACAAAATATACATTAAATATTTTAAATATGTATAAAACTATATTATATTATATATTTTTATTGATATTTGCGTTATTTATGTGTATTTTGTATATGTTTTCTCATAGAAATTTACATTATTTTATTGGTATTTTGTCTATTTATTTTGATACGAATTACTTGATTATTTGTGTATTTTGTACATTTTTTTTATACGTATTTACTTTATTTAATGTGTATTTTGTTTATATATTTTTATACAAATTTACGTTATTATATGTGTATTTGTATAAGTATTTTGATACAAATTTACATTATTTTATGTATTTTGTATATATATTTCAATTCAAATTTAGCTTATTTTATGTGTATTTTGTATATCTATTTATTTTAATACAAAATCAAATATTTTATGTTTTTTCGTATATATATTTTTATAAAAAATGCGTTATTTTATGGGTATTTTGCATCTTAATTTTCATACAAATTTACATTATTTTATTAATATTTTCTGTATATATTTTGATACGATTTTACATTATTTTATTTGTGTTTTGTATATATTTTTTTATACATATTTACATTATTTAATGTTTTTTTTGTATATGTATTTGATACAAATTTACGTTATTTTATGTCTATATGTTTATATATTTTCATTCAAATTTACATTATTTTAGGTGTATTTTGTATATGTATTTCAATACAAATTTACCTATTTATATATGTTTTTTGTATATTTATTTTCATACAAGTTTAAATTATTTTTGTGTATTTTTGTATATAGTTTTATACAAATTTAGGTTATTTTATGTGTATTTTGTATATCTATTTTCATACAAATACACATTCTTTTCATGATATTTTGTTTATTTATTTTGACACGAATTAACATTATTTAATGTGTATTTTGTACATATATTTTTATACGTATTTACATTATTTCAAGTGTATTTTGTATATATATTTCTATAGAAAACTGCGTTATTTTATGTGTATTCGTATATATATTTTGAAACAAATTTACATTGTTTTATGTGTATTTTGCATATTTTTTCAATACAAATTTACCTTATTGTATGTGCATTTTGTATATTAATTTTAATACAAATTTGATTAATCTATGTGAATTTTTGTATATGTATTTTTATAAAAATATGCTTTATTTTATGGGTATTTTGCATCTTTATTTTCATACAAATTTACATTATTTTATTGATATTCTGTGTATTTATTTTGATATGTATTTACATTATTCTATGTGTATTCTATTTGTGTTTTGTATATATTTTTTTATACATATTTACATTATTTAATGTGTATTTTGTATATATATTTCATACAAATTTACGTTATTATATGTGTATTTGTTTATATATTTTCTTTCAAATTTACATTATTTTATGTGTATTTTGTATATGTATTTCAATAGAAATTAACCTAATTTTATGTGTATTTTGTATATTTCTTTTCATACAAATTTAAATTATTTTTGTGTATTTTTGTATATAGTTTTATACAAATTTAGGTTATTTTATGTACGCATTTACATTATTTCATGTGTGTTTTGTATATATATTTTTATCCAAAGTAAATTTATTTTACGTTCATTTTTGGACATATATTTTTATAGAAATTAGCGTTATTTTATATGTATTTGTATATGTTTTCTCATGCAAATTTACATTATTTAATTGCTATTTTGTTTATTTAGTTTGATACGAATTAGGTGATTATATGTGTTTTTTGTACATATTTTTTATACGTATTTACATTACTTAATGTGTATTTTGTTTATATATTTTTAAACAAATTTACGTTATTATATGTATTTTTATAAATATTTTGATACAAATTTACATTATTTTATGTATTTTGTATATACATTTCAATTCAAATTTAGCTTATTTTATCTGTATTTTGTATATCTATTTTCATACGAATTTAATTACTTCTGTGTATTTTTGTATATAGTTTTATACAAATTTACGTTATTTTATGTGTATTTTGTATATTTATATTTATACAAATACACATTCTTTTATTGGTATTTTGTTTATTTATTTTGATACGAATTTACATTATTTTATGTGTTTTTTGTATACATTTTTTTATACGTATTTACTTCATTTTACTTGTATTTTGTATATATATTTTTATACAAATCTACGTTATTTTATGTGTATTCGTATATATATTTTGAAACAAATTTACATTGTTTTATATGTATTTTGCATATCTATTTCAATACAGATTTACCTTATTGTATGTGTATTTTGTATATTTATTTTAATACAAATAAATTTTTTTATATGTATTTTTGTATAGATATTTAAAAAAAATGCGTTATTTTATGGGTATTTTGCTTCTTTATTTTCATACAAATTTACATTATTTTATTAATATTCTGTGTATTTATTTTGATACGATTTCATTATTCTATTTGTTTTGTATATATTTTTTTATACAAATTTAAGTTATTTTAAGTGTATTTGTTTATGTATTTTCATTCAAATTTACATTATTTTATGTGTATTTTGTGTATGTATTTCAATACAAATTTACCTAATTTTATGTTATTTTGTATATTTATTTTCATACAAATTTAAAATATTGTTGTTTATTTTTGTATATAGTTTTATACAAATTTAGGTTATTTTATGTGTATTTTGTATATCTATTTTCATACAAATACACATTCTTTTATTGATATTTTGTTTATTTATTTTGACGCGAATTTTATGTGAATTTGTATGTATGTATGTATTTAAATACAAATTTAACTAATTATATGTGTATTTTGTATATCTATTTTCATACAAATTGAAATATATTTTTTTGTTTTTTTGTATATATTTTTATTCAAATTTTGGTAATCTTATAAAAATATATATATACCAAAAAACACATAAAATATTTAAATTTGCATTGAAATAAATATACAAAATGCACATACAATAAGGTAAATTTGTATTGAAAGAGATATGCAAAAATACATTTAAAACATTGTAAATTTTTTCAAAATATATATACGAATACAAATAAAAAAACGTAGATTTCTATAAAAATATATATACAAAATACACATAAAATTAAGTAAATACGTATAAAAAAATGTATACAAAATACACATAAAATAATGTAAATTCGAATTAAAATAAATAAACAAAATTCCAATAAAAGAATGTGTATTTGGATAAATATAAATATAGAAAATACACATTCAAAATAAACATAAAATAAGGTAGATTTGTAAAAAAATATATGTACAAAATACACATAAAATAATGTAAATTTATAAAAATATATATACAAATACACATAAAATACCATGAATTTGTATAAAATTATATATTCAAAATAAATATTAAATAATGTAAAAGCGTATAAAAATATATACAAAGTACATATAAAATAATGTAAATTCGTATCAATATAAATCAACAAAACACCAATAAAATAATATATATTTGAATGAATATAAATTTACAAAATACACATAACATAAATAAAATTTGTATTAAAATATATACAAAAATACATAGAAATAATTTGAGTTTGTATGAAAATAGATATACAAAATACACATAAAACTAGGTAAATTTATTTTGAAATGTATATACA